>NW_021251875.1:0-438 GCF_002162155.2 Triticum dicoccoides
AAGCTATGGGGCGCTTCTCTTGCGTTAATACACCTCCTATGCCATACCGCTAGCATTGTAATGAATCTCAAAAGGCTTGTCGAAGTTGGGTAAAGCAAGCACGAGAGCATGAGTAAGCAAATTCTTAAGCTCATTGAATGCGATATCTTGGGATGGTCCCCAAACAAAAGGCGCATTCTTCTTGGTCAAAGCATGTAAAGGCGAAGCAATGGTGCTAAAATCCTTTACAAAGCGATGATAGAAGCCCGCAAGACCAAGGAAACTATGCACCTGATGCAAGTTGATTGGTTGCGGCCAAGTTTTAATAGCATTGATCTTGGACTCATCTACATGAACACCCTTAGAAGAGACAACAAATCCTAAGAAAATGAGCTTATCAACACCAAAAAGCATTTCTCCATATTAGCATAGAGACGCTCTTTCCTAAGAGTTTGCAAA
>NW_021251876.1:0-2274 GCF_002162155.2 Triticum dicoccoides
GGGCCGTGTCGCATGTTGGGTTCTCTTTTACTTTGGCGCCATAGTCGGGCCATGAGTGTTTGGATGATATAATGTTATTTATGTACTTGGTTGACGTGGCGAGTATAAGCCAACTATGTTATCTCCCCTTTATTATTTATATTACATGGGATGTTGTGAAGATTGCCTAACTTGCGACATATGCCTTCAATGCGATTATGCCTCTAAGTCGTGCCTTGACACATGGGAGATATAGTCGCATCGAGGGTGTTACACCAGCCGCCTGGTCGATGAGCCCACGCTGCCTGGGACCGGGGAACCGGAGGTCTCCGCCGCGAACAGGCTCACTTCTGCCTCCACCTCCATGGCCGAATCGCCCTGTTACCAACCTCCATCGCGCCCTTGAATCAGCACACACCGCCCAGAAAGAACAATCAACATGTGTGTCAATGTCCAAAAATCACACCTTCTCCCAAGAGAGGAGAAAAATAAATTGTGGCAACAGAGTACCACAATTTTCTTGCAACGGAGTACCACAATACTAAATGGTAGCCTAACTGTAATCAAATAGAATGCCCTTGCAACCACCTAAACAAGTAAACAAACCAGCTGCAAATCTCACTACCTGAACCCACACCGTCAACTCATCTCTAATCTATCATCAGCTCATAGTTTCAGAGAAAAAATGAGTGAAATATACACATGAAGCCTCTGCCACATGAAGCCTCTGTCAAATGAAATATAAAAAATACTGTCAAAACTTCACACTTTTGCATGAAGGGCATACTTCCAAACATGCTCTACGACACCCATTGAAATTGCGCAATTCATGGGTGGGAGCAAGCAGCAACTTTGAAGTATGCAAATTGGAAAGCTCATAAAGTAAAAAAACATGGCATCTTGTTTTTTTCCAGAAAAACAATAGGAGCGCATCCGCATAGTTATTCATCTCCATATCAATAATACTTGGCCACCAAAAACCCAACAAATGTTTTTTTCCTGAAAACCCACAACACGTTTTTTGAATGCATCAGTACAAGCTGACATTTTCAGTTTTCAGAAGCAATCAAACTTGCTAATTAGTACTCATGTACTTACTGGGACCACACATATCCTAATATTAGTACTCATGTACTTACTGCGGCCTGCACTCAGCTCCTTGAGTGATCGGCCACAAAACAAGGAGTTGTACTGTTAAGCAGGAGGTCCTCGACCCCGTGACTCCTCCAGTAGGCTTTTGATATACCCAGAATGCATCTTCCTTAGGAAGGAAGGATCAGCAAGTTCAATGTTTTCAGGCACTAAGGATCCATGAAGTTCAAAACTAGAGGAAACTAGAGGAAAGGCTCTGACCTCCACCAAGTGCAGTAGCTGAGCCACGCTGCAGCAGGAGAGTGACGACGTGCTCGAACGGGCGTTGCTGGTGGGAACCAGCGGGATCCAGGTCGCTGTTTTTGCGATGAACCGCCTGCGGAGGTGGCGTTGAACGGCCTGCGGTGGTGGCTATGATCGGCCAGGGCGCTCCTAAAGACATGCCAACATGAAAAATATATCTTAGTGTTACAAGAGATAATACAAGCAAAGATGCATTCTAGTTATACGAGCAAATGAAAAGAAATTCAGCCATACAAGACTAATGAGTTATTGTTGTTTGTATGGCCTAAAAATAAATGAATAATCACATGTAATTTTCAGAAAGGGAAGAACATTTTGAACTCTTTCGCAAGTATATGTGATAAACAGATACAACGTATCCATTGAACTGATTTTTTTTCTCAATGAACTTTTGTCATATAGAAACTAGAATTTGTACCAATAGTTTATTTTTACCATGTCAAAAGCAAACAACATGCATATATATTGATCTGCTAGTCAACACATCAACAAGCACGACACTAAGATACAACAACAACCAGTCATGGTGCCTTGACCCGGCCTCCTTCGACCTATGATCCGACGTCGTTTATTCATTGTCCTTTCCATTAGTGGCAATGCCCCTGAACTTGGCGTAGACTGGTAGTAGAACTTACCGGCCCTCCACATTTGCACTGAAGACATTTAAACGAACACGAAATGAACCTCCTAGCATTTATTTTGTAAAATTTTCTCAAGGTACACATGTTTCCCTAAATTTGCAATTGGATTTTCTTCTTTCTTTTATCAAATAACTTGCACGATCTTCTTTACAAAATTATATAAATCATGGCAGCATTATCATGCTGAGATGAGTTATCTAATAGATCATGGCAGCATTATCACGTATTTATGAGACTACAATATCTAACCATCAAGCCT
>NW_021251877.1:0-1368 GCF_002162155.2 Triticum dicoccoides
GCTGCCCCACCCCGTCGTCGTCGCCGCCCCGTCCCGTAGCCCCGTCGTCGCCGCCCCATCGTCGCCTCGCCGGTGAGCTCGCCCCGGCCGCCATGTCCACACACACACACACACTACACACACACACACACACACACACACACACTACACACACACACACACATTATTAGTTTGTTTGTTAATTTTTTTTTCTATTTTTTAGTTATAGAAATGTTAGAAAATTATTCTGTTTTTTAGTTATATAAATATTAGAAATGTTAGTTATATAGAAATGTTATAAATGTTTTCTGTTTTTTAGTTATAGAAATATTTGTAGAAATGTTAGCAATTTTTCTATTTTTTAGTTATATAAATATTAGAATTGTTATAGAAATGTTAGTTATATAATCAAGAAATTTTAGAATTAGTTTTAGTTAGATGAATTAGATTAATGTCAAATTGTTAGAATTTGCATATATATAGAATTTTAGTTATCACAATCCAATAATTTAAAAAATGTTACTTTTTGCGGGCATATAGTATTTGTTCTCGACGATATGCCCAGCCCGAATCCTCGCCGTCGACCCGTTCGCGACGACGTCCTGCTTCAGAGGACCCATGTCCGGGACTGGGCTCCGCCGGGCTGGCACTGGGAGGTGCTACCTGGAGGGGCGCGCCGCTTGGTGAGGAACCCGACCTCGGGTCCCGTCGTCGACCCTGATCTTCTTTGGTGGCGTTCGCGTGGGCCACATTCGGTGCAGAGGCAGCCGGCCCCGCCGGAGGTGGTGAATCACTGTGTCAGGGAGGAAGATGAGCACGTCCATCGCTACATGGCTACTATGGACGACGTCAGGCTCTCCACTACTTGGCGGGTTCTTTGGGCAGATGACCGGAGATATGATCCTGTGATGGTTCCTTCTTTTTGGGTGTGCACCGCCTGCGCCCGAGGAACCGCGAGTGGCGCCCTAGATTCTTCTGTAGTACTCGATCTTTATTAGGTACCTAGCCAGTGATGTATTCGATATATAATATTTGAGATGATGTATTCGAGATTATATATATTAAGACGATGATGTATTCGAGATTATATATTCGAGACGATGTATTCGAGATTCAGTTTTTCCTTATTGATTAATTGCATCCATGCATTGTAATTTGAATACTAAATTGTTTTATATTTCTTCTGTATTAATTAGTAAAGTAAAAGCTATGGCGGACAATACCGGCAGAGAGAGAGAAGAGGAATTGTTCGACATCATACGCAGCCCTCATAGGCTATATGATCTGAATGAAGATGACGGCTCCCAATATCTGAACAATACCGAAGAGGGTGATGAAAAGATATTCGATCTCGACGACCGAGCTGATGAAGTCATGAACTATGATTAT
>NW_021251878.1:0-2274 GCF_002162155.2 Triticum dicoccoides
GGGCCGTGTCGCATGTTGGGTTCTCTTTTACTTTGGCGCCATAGTCGGGCCATGAGTGTTTGGATGATATAATGTTATTTATGTACTTGGTTGACGTGGCGAGTATAAGCCAACTATGTTATCTCCCCTTTATTATTTATATTACATGGGATGTTGTGAAGATTGCCTAACTTGCGACATATGCCTTCAATGCGATTATGCCTCTAAGTCGTGCCTTGACACATGGGAGATATAGTCGCATCGAGGGTGTTACACCAGCCGCCTGGTCGATGAGCCCACGCTGCCTGGGACCGGGGAACCGGAGGTCTCCGCCGCGAACAGGCTCACTTCTGCCTCCACCTCCATGGCCGAATCGCCCTGTTACCAACCTCCATCGCGCCCTTGAATCAGCACACACCGCCCAGAAAGAACAATCAACATGTGTGTCAATGTCCAAAAATCACACCTTCTCCCAAGAGAGGAGAAAAATAAATTGTGGCAACAGAGTACCACAATTTTCTTGCAACGGAGTACCACAATACTAAATGGTAGCCTAACTGTAATCAAATAGAATGCCCTTGCAACCACCTAAACAAGTAAACAAACCAGCTGCAAATCTCACTACCTGAACCCACACCGTCAACTCATCTCTAATCTATCATCAGCTCATAGTTTCAGAGAAAAAATGAGTGAAATATACACATGAAGCCTCTGCCACATGAAGCCTCTGTCAAATGAAATATAAAAAATACTGTCAAAACTTCACACTTTTGCATGAAGGGCATACTTCCAAACATGCTCTACGACACCCATTGAAATTGCGCAATTCATGGGTGGGAGCAAGCAGCAACTTTGAAGTATGCAAATTGGAAAGCTCATAAAGTAAAAAAACATGGCATCTTGTTTTTTTCCAGAAAAACAATAGGAGCGCATCCGCATAGTTATTCATCTCCATATCAATAATACTTGGCCACCAAAAACCCAACAAATGTTTTTTTCCTGAAAACCCACAACACGTTTTTTGAATGCATCAGTACAAGCTGACATTTTCAGTTTTCAGAAGCAATCAAACTTGCTAATTAGTACTCATGTACTTACTGGGACCACACATATCCTAATATTAGTACTCATGTACTTACTGCGGCCTACACTCAGCTCCTTGAGTGATCGGCCACAAAACAAGGAGTTGTACTGTTAAGCAGGAGGTCCTCGACCCCGTGACTCCTCCAGTAGGCTTTTGATATACCCAGAATGCATCTTCCTTAGGAAGGAAGGATCAGCAAGTTCAATGTTTTCAGGCACTAAGGATCCATGAAGTTCAAAACTAGAGGAAACTAGAGGAAAGGCTCTGACCTCCACCAAGTGCAGTAGCTGAGCCACGCTGCAGCAGGAGAGTGACGACGTGCTCGAACGGGCATTGCTGGTGGGAACCAGCGGGATCCAGGTCGCTGTTTTTGCGATGAACCGCCTGCGGAGGTGGCGTTGAACGGCCTGCGGTGGTGGCTATGATCGGCCAGGGCGCTCCTAAAGACATGCCAACATGAAAAATATATCTTAGTGTTACAAGAGATAATACAAGCAAAGATGCATTCTAGTTATACGAGCAAATGAAAAGAAATTCAGCCATACAAGACTAATGAGTTATTGTTGTTTGTATGGCCTAAAAATAAATGAATAATCACATGTAATTTTCAGAAAGGGAAGAACATTTTGAACTCTTTCGCAAGTATATGTGATAAACAGATACAACGTATCCATTGAACTGATTTTTTTTCTCAATGAACTTTTGTCATATAGAAACTAGAATTTGTACCAATAGTTTATTTTTACCATGTCAAAAGCAAACAACATGCATATATATTGATCTGCTAGTCAACACATCAACAAGCACGACACTAAGATACAACAACAACCAGTCATGGTGCCTTGACCCGGCCTCCTTCGACCTATGATCCGACGTCGTTTATTCATTGTCCTTTCCATTAGTGGCAATGCCCCTGAACTTGGCGTAGACTGGTAGTAGAACTTACCGGCCCTCCACATTTGCACTGAAGACATTTAAACGAACACGAAATGAACCTCCTAGCATTTATTTTGTAAAATTTTCTCAAGGTACACATGTTTCCCTAAATTTGCAATTGGATTTTCTTCTTTCTTTTATCAAATAACTTGCACGATCTTCTTTACAAAATTATATAAATCATGGCAGCATTATCATGCTGAGATGAGTTATCTAATAGATCATGGCAGCATTATCACGTATTTATGAGACTACAATATCTAACCATCAAGCCT
>NW_021251879.1:0-421 GCF_002162155.2 Triticum dicoccoides
CCCCCCAGGGCGCGCCCCCTGTCTCGTGGGGCCCTCGTGGCTCCCTTGACGTACCTCCTGCACCCATATATACCTACGTGACCTAAAACTTCCAGAACGCAACATAGATCAGGAGTTCCGCCGCCAGAAGCCTCCGTAGCCACCGAAAACCAATATAGACCCGTTCCGGCACCCTGCCGGAGGGGGCAATCCTTCTCCAGTGACCATCTTCATCATACCGGAGCTCTCCATGACGAGGAGGGAGTAGTTCTCCCTCGGGGCTGAGGGTATGTACCAGTAGCTATGTGTTTGATCTCTCTCTCTCTCTCGTGTTCTTGAGGTGATACAATCTTGATGTATCGCGAGCTTTGCTATTATATTTGGATCCTATGATGTTTCTTCCCCCCTCTTCTCTCTTGTAATGAATCGAGTTTTCCCTTTT
>NW_021251880.1:0-398 GCF_002162155.2 Triticum dicoccoides
ATTGTGAGATGGTCATCATTTTGCTCCATAGTTCCATGCTCGTTTGGATCAATCTTGATGCGCTAATCGTCATTGCAAGAGTGCTATATGATGTTAACTGCTGTCTGTTAACAGAACTTGCTGTTTTGTATTTTTCATTGCATTTCGTGTGTGTATCCTATGAGCTTGATGTCTACATTAGTTTTGAGCTACATCATGCCGTCTTTACAGTCGTGCAATCCATGTATTTTTGTGATTCTTGTAGTGAGTGCATCGAGCTCGTGAAGTAGGGTACTTGCTATTGCTGTTTTGCTAGGCTGAATCTGCTATATCATGATGCTATGTAAACATACTTCTACAAGTCATTATATGCACAATCTGGAGATGTTCACTAAGGATGTTTTGTTATACATGTCATG
>NW_021251881.1:0-657 GCF_002162155.2 Triticum dicoccoides
TCTGAAGAATTTGTTCTGACTGAGGAGTTAGGAATTCACCAGTGTGAATTGCCTACACAGTGAGGAATATGATAACCCTGAGGAATTTGAGAGTCAAAATTCCGACCGTTGTTGTGCTATGCCCCAGCGGTTCCAAAATATCTACCCACCTAACGGTCATATCAGACAAGGGCATTTATGTCTTATCATGTCGGGCTGCTCCCAAGGCTATAAATAGCCACCCCCTTCAACCACTAGCTGGTTGGTTGCTCTGAGAGAAACTGACACTTGTCATTTGAGAGCATCCCATCCTCCGAGGACTTTGAGCGAAAATCATCAAGTGAGGAAAACCCAAACCCAACACCTACAAACCCAAAGTGATTGAGCATCAGTGAAGAGATTGATCCTGCGTGGATCTGACGCTTGTTTCCTTTGAAGATTGTGCTTCTCCCAGACGGTTAGGCGTCAAGGTCTAGAGCATCCAAGAGGAATTGTGGATCACCGAGTGACCAAGTTTGTGAAGGTTCGGAAGTCACCTGAAGACTTGCCACGAGTGATTGGGAGAGGTCTGTGTGACCTTAGCTCAAGGAGAATACGGTGAGGACTGTGTGTCCGGGACTGGCTATCCTCGAATTTAAATACTCAGCCGCTCCAACCAGATGTACAACTGAGACAACA
>NW_021251882.1:0-1802 GCF_002162155.2 Triticum dicoccoides
GACCTCCAAATGGCACAAAACTTGACAGGCGGTCTACCGGTGCTATACCAAGGCCGCTTGGCAAACCCCGGGCCATTGCGAGAAAGTTTAACACCCTCTCACGAAGAGAGGCAAGAAGGGGATGTCGGGTGACAACGGAGTGTCGGATCGCGAAACGGACAACGGGGAAAATGCTCGGATGCATGAGATGAACACGTTGCAAAATGAGATGCACATGATGACATGATATGAAATGCATATGATGACATGGCAAAGTGCAACACGCAAAGAAATGACATGGCAACGACGATGAATAACTGGCAGACACCTGCGCATCGAATCTGGGGCGTTACAACACTCCTCCACTAACAAGAGATCTCGTCCCGAGATCTTAGGACCGAGACGGAAGGGAAAAGGGATGAGGTGAAACAAGAACTCAAGAGAAGAAGCAAAGAATCGAGAGAACTCGAGAAAAGAGAGGAACGATGAGAATGACGAGAATCGAAAGCTGATGGAATCAGATAGACTAAGAAACGACTCGTTCTAACCGGAGTGGTTAGAATGAGAAAAGAAACGAATAAGACTGAAAGGATTTAGGCAGCACTCTGACTGAACATGGGGGAAAAGAACAAGCGCTTGAGAGGATGGAATGATACTTGATAAAGACATGACACAAAACCTCCGGAAAGAATTGAAAAAGTTGAATGAAAAGAACGGAGAAGAAAATGACAACTTGTGCCACGAATGAAATTAAAAGCATCTTTAGAAGGAAGGTTTAAACGGAGTTGTTGAGAAAATCAACAACGAAAAGAATAAGCTTGTTGTGGACATAAGGATAACATATCAAAATTATAAGGTGATAACCAACCACAAGCGGAATAGATTGAATAGCTGAGAAGAACGAAGAAATGCAAAACTCCACTTCAAAAGAATACGGAGAATTAATTGCACTTCGATACGCGAGAAGAACAAATACTTGAACTCCTCCAACAAGAATCTTGATGAACACTAGAAGAATGAATTAAATCATGAAGAATGCCATGAAGAACTCCGGTAAACAAAAGACAATGAGATAGAATTGAAGGATGGAAAGAATAAAGATTCAAGCCTTGCGGTGATTTAGATGGGGCTTCCGACGAGATGGCCGAGGAAAAATTTGAACTCCGGAAAAGAAAAGATGAAAACACTTGGAACTAGAATTTATTCATCAAGAACAAACTCTAAAGGAAAGGGATTACTCGCTTGGACGAAATAAGAATAAGATTTATTGTATGATTATCCTTCATCAAATTAAATTGATGACAAGCAATGGATTTAGCATACTACTTATTCTTCTTGAAAAGGATGGAGAAGTGACATATCGCAAACTTGAGAAGGTCTTCATGAACCACCGGTAGGTTGAAAATAGCAAATGAATTAATATGATAATCAAGGAAAAGAGTGTTGAACGAACCACCGTAAGAATTCGGAAATGACTAATGAAAGAGAAAGCATCACCGAGAAAAATTAGAAGAACCAATATGCTCGAGGGGATTTAGATACAAGAGAACGGGAAGAACTCGATCTGATTAAAGAGCACTTGAATGAAGCACCAGGATAAATAGAGAACGACAACTAGAATGATGGCCTCCGGTGAAAAGAAATGGAAAAATAACTCCTGACATACTCCGGATGGGTAAGAAAAGAATATCTGACAAACCGAATAATTCGAGAGGATAACAAGAGACTAGAACCGCGAATCTTTGGGAGAACGGGCAAGATTTAGCGGAAAAAAACACTTCTTCGGTCTTCAAATGGCGACGAAAACACCACCAAAATTACTG
>NW_021251883.1:0-440 GCF_002162155.2 Triticum dicoccoides
GGGCACACCCCGGACACACGTGCCGGGCGTTTGCAACCGCCACAACACTTCCAGACTTGTGAGAGGCCGCCTACGCAGATTTGGCGGCATGCTAGGCGCCGGCCACAGCCGTAGACGCGCGAAGGGCAATCCGCGTAGAGGGAATTTTTCGGATACTTCTCCATCACCGAAAATTGTGAAAAAAATACCATCGCTCCTATAGCACATGTGCCCACGTCGTGCAAAAAAACTAATGATTTTATCGCGCTCCGAGTATTTAGTAATATTGACGCCGCATCGTTACCGCAGAACGTCTACTACCGTGTCATCGCCGTCCGTGAGGGGGGGGGGCACGCCCCGGAGACGCGTCCCGCCTCTTCGGACATGCCACCACACCACCCCGCATGTATGAGGGCCCGGTGCGACGCTCCGGTGGCATTGCTACCCCCCCCCCAGTGCCC
>NW_021251884.1:0-787 GCF_002162155.2 Triticum dicoccoides
AAAAAAATGAGTGAAATAGTATTCAAGATCGACTTTGAAAAAGCCTATGACAAGGTCAAATGGTCTTTCCTCCAATAGGCCCTAAGGATAAAAGGTTTCTTCGATAAATGGCGCGAGTGAATCCATAATTTTGTAACAGGAGGTAGTGTGGCCATCAAAGTCAATGATGACGTAGGCCATTACTTTCAAACAGAAAAAGGATGACGACAGGGTGACTTCATGTCCCCAATGTTATTTAACATTGTCGTTGACATGTTGGCTATTCTGATTGAGCGCGCCAAGCAGGATGGCCAGATTGCAGGAGTAGTGCCATACCTTATGGATGGTGGTCTCTCTATTCTGCAATATGCTGATGACACAATTCTCTTTATGGAACATGACCTGGACAAGGCTCGAAACCTTAAACTCTTGTTGTCAGCGTTTGAGCAAATGTCGGGTCTTAAATTAAACTTTCATAAAAGCGAACTTTTCTGCTTTGGAGAAGCCACTGAGGTGGCGGCCGAATATGCTGGCCTGTTTGGTTGTGCACATGTCCAATTCCCGATTAAATATTTGGGAATAGTGATTCATTATCGGTGTCTCACCATTGCGGAGTGGAAGCATGTAGAGGAGCGGTTAGAGAAACGATTGAGCAGTTGGAAAGGAAAATTACTCTCAGTTGGAGGACGGCTGGTTTTGATTAACTCTGTCCTCACAAATATAATTCTCTATATGCTTTCTTTCTTCCAACTCGCAAAAGGGGTCCTACAAAGACTGGACTATTTTAGATCCAGATTCTTTTGGCAAG
>NW_021251885.1:0-1169 GCF_002162155.2 Triticum dicoccoides
AACAGCATGATTTCCAAGACAGGGTTGCCGTACCACTCTGGTGCGGAACGTGTCCTTGTGGACCTTCGAATTTCAGTAGGGGCTTGATCAGAAGTATCTTGATCATTGTCATTAACTTCCTCTCTAGTCGGTGCAGGCACCTCAGGAACATTTTCTTGAGTTGCGCCATTTTCCGGTTCAAGAGGTAATACTTCATCAAGCTCTACTTTCCTCCCACTTACTTCTTTCGAGAGAAACTCTTTCTCCAGAAAGGACCCATTCTTGGCAACAAAGATCTTGCCTTCGGATCTGAGGTAGAAGGTGTACCCAATAGTTTCTTTTGGGTATCCTATGAAGACGCATTTTTCCGACTTGGGTTCGAGCTTTTCAGGTTGAAGTTTCTTGACATAAGCATCGCATCCCCAAACTTTTAGAAACGACAGCTTAGGTTTCTTCCCAAACCATAATTCATACGGTGCCGTCTCAACGGATTTCGACGGAGCCCTATTTAAAGTGAATGCGGCAGTCTCTAAAGCATAGCCCCAAAAGGATAGCGGTAAATCGGTAAGAGACATCATAGATCGCACCATATCTAATAGAGTGCGATTACGACGTTCGGACACACCATTACGCTGAGGTGTTCCAGGCAGCGTGAGTTGTGAAACTATTCCACATTTTCTTAAGTGTGTGCCAAACTCGTGACTCAAGTATTCTCCTCCATGATCTGATCGTAGAAACTTGATTTTCCTGTCACGTTGATTTTCAACCTCACTCTGAAATTCCTTGAACTTTTCAAAGGTTTCAGACTTGTGTTTCATTAAGTAGATATACCCATACCTACTTAAATCATCAGTGAGGGTGAGAACATAACGATAGCCACTGCGAGCCTCAACACTCATTGGACCGCACACATCAGTATGTATGATTTCCAATAAGTCGGTTGCTCGCTCCATTGTTCCTGAGAACGGAGTCTTGGTCATTTTACCCATAAGGCATGGTTCGCATGTGTCAAATGATTCATAATCAAGAGACTCTAAAAGTCCATCAGCATGGAGCTTCTTCATGCGTTTGACACCTATGTGACCAAGGCGGCAGTGCCACAGGTATGTGGGACTATCATTATCAACCTTACTTCTTTTGGTACTCACATTATGAACATGTGTAGCATCACGTTCGAGATTCATAAAGAA
>NW_021251886.1:0-1085 GCF_002162155.2 Triticum dicoccoides
TCGCGGAAATGGACTAGGGAACTGTCGCGGGTTCGCCAAGGGTGGGGGAGGCCCCTGGTATCCACAGCCGAAGTTAAAACTGGTGGGAGGGGGAGCTTGCACCATCGGTGACGGTCGATCATGTTGCCACTGACCCATAGATCCCTCGTGTGACAACCTGGTTTAATTGGAAATGATAGACTACCAATATCAACAAGAAATTACTTCTTCTTTTTTGGAGCTCATCCATAAGGAACATTAAAGTCAAACCAATACCAGTGTTGGTCTATGCGGTCAGTCTATATCCCGCCAGGCGTAACGATCGCGAACCAGTGGTTCTGGCCGGGGCCTTACACCTCACCTCTGTTACCCTTGTTTTTTCCTCGCCCACGACCTTCCCAGCTTCAGCCATCAATCAGTACCGATGGCGCAACGACGGCGGCGGTGGCTGGAGAAGGAGACGGATCTCCTTCATGCCAATGTCTACATTTTGTACCATGTGTGTTCCAAATTCGATTCAATGTGTCTAGTAAAAATTGCATGTCTTGTTCTAGACATCTAGATTTACATAATAATCACAAAATGATGTGCTCATTCTATCATTTTATCCTGCATTCTTATCCTACTTCATGTCTTTTTTAGACAATGTTCTTATTCCTACTTCTAAGTTTCCCCTATTTATACATTTCTGCATAATTACTCCGGTCTAAAGGACATAACTTGGACCGGAAAATTTAGAAGAACTTCTCAGAAATTTGGGCTACACTTGTTTTAAATTGAATTTGTATCTCTCATAAAGGTGGAATATTGAGAAGCGGCAAGAGATCGTTGTGGTGACTTTGTTAATATCAATATCCGCCGACTCAGCTCTCTTGGAGGTTACCAAAAGGGATAATGTACGTCGGTCCTTGCACTCAAAGCGAACTGGGACTTCAAGCCACCTTCCCCAACCCCTGCTCGACAGCCGGTTGCGTCGTACCCTCCGCTGTGAATGTGTGTGAACGCCTTCGACGGCGAATGATCAGATGAAGATAGGGCGTTGGTCCCTGCATTCAAGGCGACGGCGACCACGGCGACCTCAAGCTCCCACCTCCACCCCCTGCTCG
>NW_021251887.1:0-387 GCF_002162155.2 Triticum dicoccoides
AAAAGGATGTTGTTGTAGCCAAAAAAAAGTACAACGGCTTGGCTTATGTGTGTTAGTTAATATTATTGATCCATATACTCTATAAGTGTTTATATGTCGGTTAGTTCTGTACATTCTTGGTTGATTGACTTGGTATTTGAATCTTGATACATCGCTTGTGTACATATCTAAAGGGGAGTACACATTATGCTGCGTGTGACATTTGAGTTGGACATTCCAAATATTCAAATTCACCTTAAACTGGATTCTAGTTTCTGAATTTGAGTATCGGCATTTGTAAACCATATTCATATATGACAATCGAATACATCTTTGTCGTCCTTTTGAAGATATATAAAACACATAGAATGATTTATAAAGATTCATATAGGAATACAAAATGGATTC
>NW_021251888.1:0-635 GCF_002162155.2 Triticum dicoccoides
AGGCGGTAGGTGGGGGTGCCGGAGAGGAAGATGGCGAAGGCGCATAACATGATGACACAAAGCAAGCCGAAGCCGATCCCCCAGCCGACGTTCTCCTGGATGTAGCTGACGACAGCGACAGCGACGGAGATGCCGATGGCCATGGAGAAGTACCACCAGTTGAAGAGGGAGCTGCGGGAGGCGCGCTCCTTGGGGTGGTCGGCATCGAACTGGTCAGCGGCGAAGGCGAGGCCGCATGGCTTGTCGGCTCCCTGTGCGAGAGGAATGAGGTAGAGCGAGGGCGACATCCATTCTTCTTCCCGCCCTTCGTCGCTGCAGGTGGCCCTCTTCTATGCCTCGGCGATGAGCGCTGCGCCCGGAGCGTGGTCACTAGAGTCATCATGCCATATCCCTGCACGCATACACACATATTTTAAAGCTTGGTTAGTGTCTGCTTAACGTTTAATGTTCAATGTAAAGGAAAAACCGAAACTATAAGAAATTATTAATTTTCTAGGCAAACATATTTAAAACCATATTTGAACTTCTTAATGTTGTGGGACAAAATAAACAAAAATCCTAGACTAATTTAACTCAATCCACATGAAGAATTCAGATATAAAATTATGATCTCGTGGAACATGGTGAAAAAAAAA
>NW_021251889.1:0-1752 GCF_002162155.2 Triticum dicoccoides
TGAAGAAGATGGAGGACGTACTTGCTACACATTTCTTTTGGCCAAAGATGAGACGGGATGTTGAGCGTTTTATTGCTCGCTGCACTACATGTCAAAAAGCTAAGTCACGACTCAATCCTCATGGTTTATATATGCCTTTGCCTGTACCTAGTGTTCCTTGGGAGGATATATCTATGGACTTTGTTTTAGGTTTACCTCGAACAAAGAAGGGGAGGGATAGCATATTTGTTGTCGTGGATAGATTCTCGAAAATGGCACACTTTATACCATGTCATAAAAGCGATGATGCTGTTAATGTTGCTGATTTGTTCTTTCATGAAATTATTCGTTTGATCTGGGAAGAGTTTTGAGACACTCGCCATTATAGTGATTTTTCGCAAAAAAAAAGAGCAGCGCAAAAAAAAACAGCGCAAAAAAAAAGAGCACGAAAAAGAAAATTCCAGAGTGTGCTTTTCCCTTGTTTGCGTGCAGCGCCGTGATTTTGTTAGTGTTCTAGGCTCGCGTCTCTAGCACGGTCTAGCCTAGGACCAGCACAGTACCGTCGTTGGGCGTTTATTCAACTTTGCATCTCTGAATTGATTATTGCTTACCCCTTTTGCTACCATATTATAAGCCTTCCCAGCTCCACATACATCTACGTCGTGCGTTTGATTCTCCCTGGTAATCGCTCATTTCCAAGCTTTGAGAGTTTTGACTACAACGGTTGCCGATCACCGCCTGTTGCTGGGTAAGAACTGGTAAGAATTTGAGTTTTGCTTGACGGATTTGTGACATCCACCACCACCACTTGTTCGTAGTCTGTAGGATCATATTCTTGTGTGTTTCTATTGCTGCTAACCATGCCAGGATCACAAGCCGACGAGATTGACTGGGAGAACTTATCGAACAAGGAGCTTCATGATAAGTTTCAGGAAATGATGACTGAACAGGTACAAGATGTGCTGAACAATTTTGAAGAGGCCATGGAGAAGATCACTGGCCTTGAGAAGACGTTCGAAACAAAGCTCGATAACAAATTTAATGAACTGCTTGCGCGTCTTCCACCACCGGCTGCACCTGTCGCACCTCTGCAACAACAACAACTACGCCCCCTTCCGAATCAGTATGGACGAGCACAGCGTGTTCCTATTGAGCCAGGACAAAATTCTGGTGCTGCTGCTACTGTTGTTGGTGCTTCTTTGGCTCCTGCTACTGCTGCTGCTGGTACCCAGGAGGATGATGAGTATGCGGGGGATTATGAGGATTAGGTTGATCAAAATCAGCACTACGTGCAGCCACCTGCACCACCACCAGCAGGTCGACCTCAGGTATATATTCGTAATGGTAGGCCTGCACCACCACCTCAGGTACGAGATGATGTCCATATTCCTAAACTGAAATTGAATATTCCACCATTTGAGGGTAGATATGTTCCTGATATATATCTTACTTGGGAGTTAGAAACTGAACAACGATTTACATGTTTACAATATCCTAAGGAGAGACGAGTTGCTGCTGCTGTTTGTGCTTTCACTAGTTTTGCATGTGTATGGTGGTCTGAACATTGTAGATTATATCCTATTCCAACTACTTGGGCTGCTTTGAAAACTGCTATGCGTACTCGTTGGGTTCCACCATATTATCAACGTGAATTGCTTCAAAAATTACAGCGCTTAAGACAAGGAAAAAATTCTGTAGAAGAATATTATCAGGAATTACAAACTGGCATGATTAGATGTGGTATTGTTGAGGAGAATGAAGCTATGCTTGCAC
>NW_021251890.1:0-1191 GCF_002162155.2 Triticum dicoccoides
GTGGTTCCAATAACCTTTCGCTTTCATCATTCCTTTGACTTGATGTCGTCATCGATCAATTACATCTTCTTGAAAACCTCTCGACAAATTTGTCGTGATCATTGTCAACAAATTGACTTCTTCCAAGTTGTGTGTCGAAATTCAGGATGAGAAGTACCATCCTTGCCCCTCGATGAATTGTGTTATCATCTACAACAATTCTTGCCTTCCCCCAACACCAACTTGTTCATATTTTGTGTTGTATCTTGATTTCCTTACTATCTAGCTTATTATATGTTCTACCTTGGAGTATCACCATCTATTATGTCGTGGATGTTGTGAGAATTGCTCCACCTCTTAATAATTCTTGGTATAGTGATGCTTCTCGTCATCACCATTCTTTCTTGATCCTCGTGTTGATTCCAACCGGTGTACCAACAAGTGAACGGTGCTGTTTGGCTTCTAGCCTTCTAGCAACCCTATTGCTTTGAAGTTAATGGTCGAAAGTTCATTCTTAGGCTATTGACTATTGAATCATCATTCTGACATTGGTCGTGCAACCCAACCCATATTTCAGGTGCACCTTTCAACCAATGTTTAATTGTGTATGTTTTTCTGGAACATACATCATTATATCATTTGATCTGACAATTGATATCTCCTTGTACACATAATTGTGGAAATCCATCTTTTGAAAATCTCGGTGAATTGTCGTTGAGTTCATCATCTACCTCCTCTTCCTCTCCTTGATTTAATGATGAGCTTTTGTTTCGGAACTCGCTTCCGTAGTAAATTTCCCGAGAATCTTACAATGTCATCTCGTCATTTGTGTTGCACCTTTTCTTCTCTGGCCTCCTAAGTCAGAGGTATCCTGACACCAATCGGATCTGAACCTCGGTCAGATATGATGGCTGGGACATTTCCAAGAGTTATAACATTGGTCTTTTATGACCCGGTAAGGTGATGGCATGTCCAGCACACCTGGCCGGAGGACCTACTGCTATAATTTCTTTTTGCAAAGGTTAACCATTCTTTCATGAGGATATCATAGGACTTATTCTATGAGTTGTTCATGATGGATGCCTTGTGTGTCTAAAGTCCGAACTTTGCTTAAAGACCATGTCAATGCTATTACGAAGCATGTATCTGGTACTCCTATCATCAATAAGAACACTTGAAGCACAATGCTAAATTTTCTTACTCAAATTATCC
>NW_021251891.1:0-1046 GCF_002162155.2 Triticum dicoccoides
GGAGCCTAATGAATAATTACTTGAGTCGTAGAGACATGTTGTGATGCCATGTTGTATTTGCACATATCGAGCATATTGTGTGTATGTTATTGAAATGCTTGGTATGTGTGGGATCTGACCATCTAGTTGTTTATCTTTAGTAGCCTCTCTTACCGGGAAATGTCTCCTAGTGTTTCCACTGAGCCATGGTAGCTTGCTACTGCTCCGGAACACTTAGGCTGGCCGGCATGTGTCCTTCTTCGTTCCTGTGTCTGTCCCTTCGGGGAAATGTCACGCGATGAATACCAGAGTCCTGTTAGCCCGCTACAGCCCGGTTCACCGGAGTCCTGCTAGCCCAGTGCTACAGCCTGGATTCACTCGCTGATGACCGACACGTTCGATGCTGGGTCATGGATGCCTGTCCCTGTAAGTTTGTGCCACTTTGGATTTACGACTAGCCATGTCAGCCCGGGCTCCTTATCATATGGATGCTAGCGACACTGTCATATACGTGTGCCAAAAGGCGCAAACGGTCCCGGGTAACGGTAAGGCGACACCCGTGGGAATACCATGCGTGAGGCCGCAAAGTGATATGAAGTGTTACATGCTAGATCTATGTGGCATTGAGTCGGGGTCCTGACAGCGTTGGTATCAGAGCTTGACTGCCTGTAGGATTACCAAGCCAAACTGGTCGAAGTCGAGTCTAGAAATTCTTTAGTTATATAAGGGAATTGATTGTGGGATGGAACGTAAGGCTCTTTTTACTCCTTATACCTCATGGCCTTCTGATCTGAGTCATCATCTTCTCTTCTACGGGGATTAAGAACTAGGCTATCTCTTCTTTCTATCAGGATCACGTGTTACTAATCAGTGGACTTATAAGATTGTTGGACTTAAGCCTCGTTTCAGTTCCTACTACTTCTGTATGTTAATTATTGATCTCGAGACCTTGATATTGTGCTTCTGAGTGGTTATGCCACCATTTTGTGAATGTCTCAAATCTTTTCTGAGCATTTACAGCCGTTATGCTGTCCGAGTCATTCCAGGTTTCTAAATAGTCTGATGCA
>NW_021251892.1:0-539 GCF_002162155.2 Triticum dicoccoides
TTTTTCTGTCATAGAAGGAAATTTCTGATCTGTAAAACTTCCTTTCTGTGATTCCAGCGGTTGATACCCCAATTATACTGTACTCAAATCCTGGTGCCGTTCATTTGTACGGTTAGCCAAACAGAATTAAAAAAAAAGTCAAAGATGCATGCATTAGATGCCTGCGCTCTAGTATAAGCTAGCTCGTGCGTTCATAGACATACCAAGTAGTAGATGTTACGCATGAAGAATCAATCAGCGTACTGGTTGTAGGCAGCAGGGAGATCGATCAGTGCACCTTTTTTACGCATGACGGAGGGAGTAACAATATTTGTATGTAACGCTTATATCTTAAATCTCAGCCCTTAATTTCCATCTGAGCCATGTATGTAACACATTAGATCCCTGCGCTCAACATAATTTAACCTATGTGGATCAATGTAATGGCTTGTTTGACTTATGTTATAAGCGGTGGCGGATCCAGGATTTCATACTTGGGTGTTCAATTTTTTTTTTGCGGGTTTCAAAAAGTAAACTAATCTGAAATCTGAATTTTTTTT
>NW_021251893.1:0-407 GCF_002162155.2 Triticum dicoccoides
AGGCCTTGATTTTCATTTGGCTGAAGAAGGGTGGCAAGTATGTTGCATTTGACCTGCATCGACAGTTCCTCCCTCCAGACCATCCTGATAGGGAAGACAAGAAGAACTTCACAAAAGGCAAAGTTGTCCATGAAGTAAACGAGATTTCAACGTTTTCTGGTGCGGATGTGCTTGCTCAGCTGAAAGCTCTTAAGCCTGCCGGTGAAGGGAAAGGCAAAGGCAAAGGCAAAGGCAAAGCCACAGGCGAAGACGAGGGCGAGGGCAAAGGAAAAGGAAAAAGGTAAAGGGAAATTTTTTGAAGGATATGGTGAGACGCACAACTGGACTCACATTACCCCCTTCACGAAGCTTCCCTATTTTAAGGACCTCAAACTTCCATACAACATAGACGTGATGCACACCGAAAA
>NW_021251894.1:0-839 GCF_002162155.2 Triticum dicoccoides
GAGACTCCTCGTCATGTCCCCGATCTCATATGGGACTCCGAACTCCTTCGGTACATCAAAACTCATAAACTCATAATATAACTGTCATCGAAACCTTAAGCGTGCTGACCCTACGGGTTCGAGAACAATGTAGACATGACCGAAACACGTTTACGGTCAATAACCAATAGCGGAACCTAGATGCTCATATTGGCTCCCACATATTCTACGAAGATCTTTATCGGTCAAACCGCATAACAACATACGTTTGTTCCCTTTGTCATCGGTATGTTACTTGCCCGAGATTCGATCGTCGGTATCCAATACCTAGTTCAATCTCGTTACTGGCAAGTCTCTTTACTCGTTACGTAATGCATCATTCTGTAACTAACTCATTAGTTACATTGCTTGCAAGGCTTATAGTGATGTGCATTACCGAGAGGGCCCAAAGATACCTCTCCGACAATCGGAGTGACAAAACCTAATCTCGAAATACGCCAACCCAACATGTACCTTTGGAGACACCTGTAGTACTCCTTTATAATCACCCAGTTACGTTGTGACGTTTGGTAGCACCAAAGTGTTCCTCCGGTAAACGGGAGTTGCATAATCTCATAGTTATAGGAACATGTATAAGTCATGAAGAAAGCAATAGCAACATACTAAACGATCAAGTGCTAAGCTAACGGAATGGGTCAAGTCAATCACATCATTCTCCTAATGATGTGATCCCATTAATCAAATGACAACACATGTCTATGGTTAGGAAACATAACCATCTTTGATTAATGAGCTAGTCAAGTAGAGGCATACTAGTGACTATATGTTTGTCTATGTATTCACACATGTATCATGTTTCC
>NW_021251895.1:0-1247 GCF_002162155.2 Triticum dicoccoides
GCCTGTCGGCCTTGCACAACCTTTGGCTTGACGCTGAAGATCTTCAACCATAGGCCAAAGTGGGGCTAGATGCGGAAGAAGGCCTCGCACATGACGATAAACGCCAAGATATTGAGGATGAAGTTCGGGGCCAGGTCGTGGAAGTCCAGTCCGTAGTAGAACATGAGCCCCCGGACGAACGGGTGAAGAGGAAAACCCAGTCCGCGGAGGAAATGGGGAAGAAATACAACCCTCTCATGGGGCCTGGGGGTGGGGATGAGTTGCCCCGCATCTGGGAGCCGGTGTGCGATGTCGTTAGACAAGTATCTGGCCTTCCTCGGGTTTTTGATTTGTCCCTCCGTGACGGAGGAGGCCATCCATCTACCTCCCGCTCCTGACATGGTTGGAGAAGGTTGAGGTGGGAAGTGCGGGCTTGGGCGCTGGAGCCTGAGCCCGCAGGGACGGATAAGCAGAGGAGGAAGAGGGCGTGAATGGAAAGGGTGGATCCTTATCCCCTTATATGGGCGGCCAAAACTACGAGCCCCCCACCGGCCTAATAAAACTCGCTTATCCCCCAAGCGACGCGGTTAATGGAGCGGTTGGGTTACCCACACCCGTATTGATGAGAATCCCGGAATAAGGGGACACGATCTCTACTTTGACAAGACGTGCCAAGGAAACCACCTCGCTAAACGCGCTGAGGTGGAACAATAAAATAAATAAAGAGCCTGGCTGTGGCATGATATCGTGCCATGGAATACGTCAGCAGATCCGATTAATACAAATATTATTCTCTCTAC
Source organism: Triticum dicoccoides (assembly GCF_002162155.2). Classification (NCBI taxonomy): domain Eukaryota; kingdom Viridiplantae; phylum Streptophyta; class Magnoliopsida; order Poales; family Poaceae; genus Triticum; species Triticum dicoccoides. The sequence continues at coordinate 780 of NW_021251895.1, forward strand.
GAAGGAATGTGGAACTTATTTTGCAAAGCCGGACACTACCCTAGTGTTCAACATCTTCTATGAAATATTTGGAGGAGGAACCCACCTTGCAATGTCGAAGACAACTTGCGCGCCGGACTTATCATCATTGAAGCCTGGTTCAGGGGCTACTGAGGGAGTCTTGGATTAGGGGGTGTCCGGATGGCTGGACTATGACCTTCGGCCGGACTCTTGGACTACGAAGATACAAGATTGAAGACTCCATCCCGTGTCCGGATGGGACTTTCCTTGGCGTGGAAGGCAAGCTTGGCGATACGATATGAAGATCTCCTCCCATTGTAACCGACTCTGTGTAACCCTAGCCCTCTCCGGTGTCTATATAAACCGGAGAGTTTTAGTCCGTAGGACAAACAACAATCATACCATAGGCTAGATTCTAGGGTTTAGCCACTCCGATCTCGTGGTAGATCTACTCTTGTACTACCCATA
>NW_021251896.1:0-1904 GCF_002162155.2 Triticum dicoccoides
AGAACAAGACTTCGTCTCAAGCTCCAAGATCAAGTGCTCCGTATCACCGTCCGCTTTCAGAGGTCACGTGCAACAAGTGTCAGCAGAAGGGTCACTATGCCAACAAATGCTTCAATTAGAGGCATCTTCCTCCTCCTCCTCCTGTGAGATCTGCTAGCACTGCAGTGGTCAAGCATAATCCCAAGCACGCCAAGGTCAACATGATGAATGCAGCTCAGGCATAGGACTCGTCAGAAGTTATCATGGGTAACCTTCCTATTAACGATATCCCTGCAAAAGTTCTTTTTGATACTGGTGCATCGCATTGTTTCATTTCAAGACCATTTGCATCTAAGCATGATTTCCCTTTCCAAAGTTTGCCTAGACAGTTATCAGTTGTTTCTCCGGGTAAATTCATGAACGCAAGCTCTATGGTCCCGGATGTTACTATCACGTTGCGCGACTATAAGTTTCTGTCTTCGCCAGTGGTCCTTGGTAACTTGGATATTGATCTTATTCTCGGAATGGACTGTCTTTCTAAGCACAAGGCTTAGCTTGATTGTGCTGCCAGGCAGATTCAATTGACACATTCGTCTAAGGATGTAATCGTCTTTGCCGCTCGTGATGATACCATTCGACTGTTTTCTCTCAACGAGAAGGGCGAGATGGATGCCATCTCTCATATTCCAGTCGTTTGCGAATATCAAGACGTCTTTCCAGAAGAGCTTCCAGGAATGCCTCCGCACCGGCCAGTTGAATTCGTCATCGATCTTGAGCCTGGCACGGAACCTGTTTGCAAACGTCCTTACAAGCTTGGACCTAAAGAGTGGAAGGAGCTCAAGAAGCAACTCAATATTCAAGAGTGTATGGGTCTCATCCGACCAAGTTCTTCTCCTTGGGGTTGTGGTGTTCTTTTTGTCAAGAAGAAGGATGGAACAGACCGACTTTGTGTCGACTATCGTCCATTGAACAAGAAGACCATAAAGAACAAGTACCCACTTCCCAACATCAATGAACTTTTCGAACAACTCAAAGGTGCTCAAGTATTCTCCAAGCTTGATCTCCGTATGGGCTATCATCATATTCACATTCGTGAAGAAGATATCCCCAAGACAACATTCAGAACAAGCTATGGTTCATATGAATACACTGTCATATCTTTTGGCCTTGTCAACGCTCCTCCAACATTCTCTCGCATGATGAACTTCATCTTCAACGCCTACACAAATGACTTTGTCTTGGTCTACCTTGATGACATTCTGGTCTTTTCCAAGAACAAGGAGGATCATGCCAAGCACTTGAGATTGGTGCTGGATAAACTCGGAGAACATTAGTTCTATGCGAAGTTTTCAAAGTGCGAGTTTTGGCTCGATGAGGTTCTCTACCTTGGACATATCATCTCTGCCAAGGGCATAGCTGTTAATCCTGAGAAGGTGTCTGCAATTGTGAACTGGGAACCGCCTCAGAATGTGAAGCAACTCCGCAGTTTCCTTGGGCTCGCAAGCTATTGTCGAAGGTTCGTTGAGAACTCAAAGATCACGAAGCCTCTTTCCAACCTCCTCCAAAAGCATGTCAAGTATGTCTGGTCGCCTGAATGTGACATCGCTTTCAACACCCTGAAAGAGAAGTTAGTCACTGCTCCAGTTCTGACTCCTCCTGATGAATACAAACCGTTCAAGGTCTTCTGTGATGCTTCCCTTCAAGGTCTTGGTGCAGTGTTGATGCAAGAGAAGAAAGTTGTGGCCTATACCTCTCGCCATTTAAAGCCCGACGAAAAGAACTACCCCACTCACGACCTCGAGTTGGCGGCAGTTTTCCATGCTCTTTTAATATGGAGACATCTCTTATTGGGAAGAAAAGTGGACATCTTCACCGATCACAAGAGTCTCAATTACATCTTCACTCAGCCAAACCTCAACCTAAGG
>NW_021251897.1:0-646 GCF_002162155.2 Triticum dicoccoides
TAGGATAGTCTAGCCAAGAGTCAAAGCTGGCTTGCTGCAATAACTCCACCAACCCTTCTTGATAATATGCATGTATGTAGGATCTGATGTAAGTCTTGCTGAGTACCTTTGTACTCATGTTGCTATAACTTACATTTTTTACAGAAGACGCTGCAACCCCTTCTGATGGGTTCTATGTAGACGTTGACATCAACGAGTAGGCTAAAGGCCCAGGTGGTGACCCTGAGCTTGTGAAGGACCATGTAGTATAGCTAGGCTTTCCAAGCCTCTTTTATTTGACTAGTTGTCTGTACTCAGACAAGTTACTTCCGCTGCTGGTTTGGATGACTGTATGACTTGAATGTTGGGTCGTGAGACCCGTACCTTTGTGTATGTTATGTATGGCTCTCTGAGCCTTAAATAAAGTACTTGTATCGTAGAGTCATGTTGTGATGCTTCGTTGTATTTGCACATATCGAGCATATTGTGTGTATGATTGAAATGCTTGGTATGTGTGGGATCTGACTATCTAGTTGTTTATCTTTAGTAGCCTCTCTTACCGGGAAATGTCTCCTAGTGTTACCGCTGAGCCATGGTAGCTTGCTACTGCTCTGGAACACTTAGGCTGGCCGGCATGTGTCCTTCTTCGTTCCTGTGTCTGTCCCTT
>NW_021251898.1:0-1018 GCF_002162155.2 Triticum dicoccoides
TGCCATTGTAAGCACTGGTTTTTATTTGTTGTCGACCTGCAAAACCGTCAATTTGTATTTATGGATTCCTTGTTCCATAAGAAGTCTCGTTATCAAGTTGTGGTCAGCGAGATGCTTGTAAGTAATTCTATTTGCAAATCTTCCTCTTTGTTTCTTCACTTAGTTTCTTTAGTATGTTCACCTTCAATGTTTAGTCATGTGAATGCTGATGTTTTGTAATTTAGGTTGGTAATTTCCAACATTTGTGGAAGGAGATAGTTGATCCAGAGTATATCTTCGATAATTTCAGAATTGTCTATCCTGATATGCCAAGACAAGGAAACGGGTAAGGCTAACTACAAGCAGGTGTTTCTTGATGTTCATTGCCAGACATTTGTGAAATATATTTTCTTGTATTGATGTTTCTGCTTTCTTTGATTTTAGGAATGATTGCGGTGTCTTTGTGATGAAATGTATGGAAATCTGGACTCCTAGAGTTGTTCTTCATGATTATTTCTCAAGAGTCAACATTCCAAATATACGGATACAATATGCGAATCAGCTGTTCTTCAGTTCTAAGAATACCGCTGATAAGTCTCTGGTAACACATTTCCTTCGAGAGGTAATCCTCTTGTTCTTCTTTTGGCCACTTCGGTTGTTCCTGCTAAGTATGTCTGGCTGATGTTTACTGATGCTCTGTTCTGTCCTTTTCTGCAGGGCAAATTTCATCGTGTCAGAAAGAGTGTAACTTCAGAGTCCAACGCGTATCGGTAACCAGGACAGAGGAGAAATAGATATTGTTTCATAGACGAATGTGTCTCAGTAAACAGGACATAGGAGAAATAGATACTGTACTAGGACCATGCCCGCTTGTTGCCGCAGAAAATTGTGATTACGTTTTCATTGATGGTTTTAGCCAAATTAGTTGTATGTCATCTATTGTTATGGTGCAGTAAACATTGGCGAGAAACAAAGAATGACATGCACCTAGATCGAAGATTGAAGACAACAAAGTAGTGCAGCAAAGTACATTCCCGAG
>NW_021251899.1:0-490 GCF_002162155.2 Triticum dicoccoides
ATAGCCGGATCTCGAGCCACCGGAACCCTGAAAACCAGGATTTTGGAAACCGCCAGATGAGTCGGCTCCTGGGAAGCCGAATCCTGAGCCGCCGGCTCCAGCCTGCCCCGGGTTTCCGCCGCCTCCGCCCTGATGACTCTTCTAAGCCTGATTGCGAAAAGCTTGCATGATGTAACAATTTTCCCAAGAGTGGTTTGCCGGCTTATCAGGAAGGCTTTGTTTTGGATACGGGGCCTTGAGAGCCTCCTCAAAGTTATGAGGTTTGTTCCCATTGTAACGTCTCCCAGATTTGTTGTTTCGCCTCTGGCCCTTAAAGCCGGTATTGGTGTTAGGGACGAAATCCGATCCTCCTTTCGGATGCTTGCACTTACCACTGTTGCCTTGATTACCACGATTCCCGTTGTGCCCTAGAGTGTTATGCTGGTGACCCCTGCTGCCACCATTTTTCTTGCCTTTGCCAGACTTGTCATCATCCGATCTAGGATCTTTC
>NW_021251900.1:0-430 GCF_002162155.2 Triticum dicoccoides
CAATTATGACAGTATTTGGACGCTTTCTACCCAAAGGCCATGTAATGCCTGCAAACCTGTACCAGTCGGACAAAATCCTCCGTGCACTGAAGATGCCCTATGAGAAGATACATGCCTGTGAGAAAGGATGTGCCTTATTTAGGCTTGACTATGTGGACTTGAACTATTGTCCCATTTGCAAGTCTTCCAAGTATATTGTGGTAGACAACGGTATGGATGAGAAGACACAGACCAAAATCCCCATTAGTGTTCTTCGGTATATGCCAATCGTACCAAGACTTCAACGTCTTTTCATGGTCGAAGAGACGGCCAGACAGATGACATGGCACAAAACAGGCAAAAGAACCGAACTAGATGCAGATGGGAATCTAATGATGGTACACACATCGGATGGTGTTGCGTGGAAAAAGTTTGATGAATTACATGCTGA
>NW_021251901.1:0-1193 GCF_002162155.2 Triticum dicoccoides
CATCAAAATTAACCTTCTCCGAAGATGGAAGAGGCAACAAATCAATAGGTGCACGAGGTAGGAAACCATACACAACTTCAAAAGGGCACATCTTAGTAGTAGAATGCAATGAACGATTATAAGCAAATTCAATATGAGGCAAGCATTCCTCCCACATTTTCTTATTATTCTTCAAAACAGCCCTAAGCATAGTAGACAACGTTCTATTGACTACTTCAGTTTGTCCATCAGTTTGGGGGTGACAAGTAGTACTAAAAAGCAGTTTAGTCCCCAACTTAGCCCATAAACATCTCCAAAAGTGGCTAAGAAATTTAGTATCACGATCTGAAACAATAGTATTTGGCACACCATGCAAGCGAATAATTTCACGAAAGAACAAATCAGCAACATTAACAGCATCATCGCTTTTATGACATGGTATAAAGTGTGCCATTTTCGAGAATCTATCCACGACAACAAATATGCTAACCCTCCCCTTCTTTGTTCGAGGTAAACCTAAAACAAAGTCCATAGATATATCCTCCCAAGGAACACTAGGTACAGGCAAAGGCATATATAAACCATGAGGATTGAGTCGTGACTTAGCTTTTTGACATATAGTGCATCGAGCAATAAAACGCTCAACATCCCGTCTCATCTTTGGCCAAAAGAAATGTGTAGCAAATACGTCCTCCGTCTTCTTCACGCCAAAGTGTCCCATTAATCCTCCTCCATGCGCCTCCTGCAACAACAAAAGACGAACGGAGCTAGCTGGAATGCATAGCTTGTTAGCACGAAACACAAATCCATCGTTAACGACAAACTTGTTCCACATTCTTCCTTCTTTACAATTCTGCATTACATCTTTAAAATCAGCATCATGCACATATTGATCTTTGATGGTCTCCAAACCAAATATTTTGAAGTCAAGTTGTGAAAGCATAGTATAGCGACGAGACAATGCATCAGCAATAACATTTTCTTTTCCCTTCTTGTGTTTAATGACATAAGGGAAAGTCTCAATGAATTCAACCCATTTAGCATGTCTACGATTCAGTTTAGCTTGACTTTTAATATGTTTCAAAGATTCATGATCAGAATGTATAACAAATTCTTTGGGCCATAAATAATGTTGCCATGTTTCCAAAGTCCGAACAAGAGCATATAATTCTTTATCATAAGTAGAATAATTCAGACTAGGCCCACTCAATTTT
>NW_021251902.1:0-393 GCF_002162155.2 Triticum dicoccoides
GTAATAAACGACCAGGATTGAAGGGGAATCCAAATTTCCTTCGTCTTCTGTCTTTGAGCTCTTGACAAACCAATGCACTATACGGTTGTCCGGCCACTCCACCCCAGAGCTGTCACCAAGCGTCGTTCATGCCACCGCGTCGCACACTAACCGGTAAGGAAGCGATGGCATCTTGCCGCACCGAGTTCCTCGCCGCCCACGATCGCACACAAAATGGTAGGGAAGCGATGTCATCCCGCCGTGCCGAGTTCATCGCCGCTCGTGACCTCACACCTATGTGGGCGGAATTTGAAGCTGCCAAGGCCGAATGGGCAGTAGAGCAAGAGGCGGCCAAAGCAGCACAAAGGGAGCGAAAAAGTCAGAAAGCACTCAAGAAAAGAGAGGCCCGCCGCC
>NW_021251903.1:0-889 GCF_002162155.2 Triticum dicoccoides
GTTTGCTAACTTTCAATAAGTTTACTACCTATACTTATTATGTGTGAAGTCATTACTCCCCATGTTATAAGCATATGAAACATATATAAATTCAGGTTTATGACATTCAATTTATTCAACCATTTACTCATAGGATATACATGAAGCACATGAGGGAATGACAAACTACTCCAAAAGATATGAGTGAAGAACACTGAGTAGTCAAATAATTAACTAGCCATGGGAGGATTATTTTCATTCAATATTTCAGATCCAATGATTTTATTCAAACAGCAAGTAAAATTGAAAACACGCACCAAGCAAAACACATATCATGTGATGAATAAAAATATAGCTCCGAGTAAAGTATACCGATAGTTTTGAAGACGAAAAGAGGGGATGCCTTCCGGGGCATCCCCAAGCTTAGGCGCTTGAGTCTTCCTTGAATATTACCTTGGGCTGCCTTGGGCATCCCCAATCTTAGGGTCTTTCCACTCCTTATTCTCCTCATATCGATATCTCATCCAAAACTTGAAAACTTCAATCACACAAAACTTAACCAAACTTCGTGAGATAGATTAGTATGATAAAGAGCACACCATTCACTTTGGTACTGTCAAAGACAAGGTTCGTAATTGTTCTCACACAATTCCTACTGTACCATCTCATTTATACAATTTATATTGAGAAATATAAGCCATAGAAACTAGAAAACAAGCAAACTATGCAATGAAAACATAATCTGTCAGAAACAGAACAGTCTGTAATGATCTGAACAATAACCATACTTCTGCTACTCCAAAAATTATGAAATAAATTGGTGAACGTGAGGAATTTTTCTATTAATCTTATGCCAAAAGAATCAACTCAAAATCACTCTTCTGTAAAACATGACATCTATTCTCGTGAG
>NW_021251904.1:0-384 GCF_002162155.2 Triticum dicoccoides
TACGCGTTCAAACTTAACCCAACGTCTTGGTCCTATTAAGGAGGTGATATCGGAGCGAGCGAGGCAATCGGACTATAATGCTTTAGCACTTTCACTTAGCCATAGGAGTTTGATAGTGGGGCTACTAGATAGCCCCTGGTGGCTCCGCACTCTCCTAGTTCTGGGGTGCGTACATGCCTGGCCGGAAAATGGCCCTTCGTTAAGGCGGAGGAATTCTAACATTTGCACATGTCATCGAGTGGTTGACCTGTCTCACGCTATATCATGACAATCAGTTTTCGGCTTTCTCTACTGAGGTGCTCTTCCGGATGAACCAGGGCACAATCGCAGTAGTTCTCCAGGTGCTACCTTAGCCGGTAAAGCGGAACGTAAGGCACCAAAACA
>NW_021251905.1:0-1421 GCF_002162155.2 Triticum dicoccoides
CTCGGTGTCGACAAACCCTAAATGATGAGACCATGATCTTGTTCCTTGACAATAACCAACTTTTTGACCAAACTTTGTTTCTATTTAGAGAGAAACATGGCCCACAACGATGAGGCCGGGGGTTCGGGCGGCAAGGCATTCTGGGAGCTGTCCCAGGAGATGGAGGAACAACCTCACTTGTATGAGGCCGCCGCCTTCCCCACCGATCCTGAGACCACGGATGGTGCCGCCGAGGATGACCACACTGATGCCACCACTGATGGTGCCGCCGAGGATGCCACCACTAATGATGGCGGCGCACGCACAGATGGCAGCCAACCGAAGAGGCAACGGAAGGACCGGCGCCCGATCGTGCTCCGCACCCTCAAGGAGGAAGTTACTGAAGTGGACTCCAACGGGAATCCAACGGCGCCCGAACGAATAGTCAAGGGGTACTCGCTTCAGCTCGGGTGCATTGTCCGGAGCACCGTCTCGATCAACACCGAGAACCTGAGGCATCCTGACCGAGGGAATTTGCGCAACCTCCTCTTCACGAAGCTGACGAACGATACAAGTTCCCCGCTGAATTTGAAAACACAAGCCTCAAAGGAATAAAGTGAACAATGCTGCCCTCACGAAGATGAGCAAGGCCCTGTCTACTTGGAAAAGCAATGTGAAGAGAATGATCGAGAAAGGTGAGAGTTATTAGAAGATCAAGGAGAAAAATCCTTCGATCACCGAAGATGACTACAACGACTTCAAGATCAATTGCTCGAGCACCGCAAGCTCCCAATCAAGTGAGTGGGGGAAACAAATGCGGGAGCTGAACATAGGGGAACACACACTCGGTCCCGGCGGTTACAGAGTGGCGGAGCCTATATGGGACAAGGAGGACGCGGACCGTGCCGAGCAAGGCCTACCGCCCCGCTTCGAGAAATACAGCGGTAACAAGCAGACTAGGAACTATGTCAGGGCCCGGTACAAGGAAGACCCGATAACAAAGGAGCTTACCACGGATCCGAAGACCAGGGCGCTTGAGCTTGTTCTGGTAAGGAATACACCCCCGCATAATTAGCTCCATATGGTTGCATTCTAATTAATGAAGCCAAATTTCTAAATGGTTCACATTCCTTCCGCAGGCGACTGAAAGCAGTAGCGCGGAGTCGACTAAGAGCAACCCTTGGGACACCACTCTAAATAGGGGGTTGAATGTAATGAAGAACAAGGATAAGCTCAGTAAGCCGACGTCAGCTGGTCGTGTGGCCGGCAAAGGCTTGTCGACAAAATGGGGGTCATACTATACCGCTGGTGTGCGGAAGGAGAAAAAGACCAGCTCGGAAAGCCAGGCGCGAGAGGTTCAAGAACTCAAGGCACAGGTGGCGCGGATTCCGGAGATTGTCCAAGAGCAAGTGGAACAACGACTCGGAGCGACGATCACCGCC
>NW_021251906.1:0-810 GCF_002162155.2 Triticum dicoccoides
TGGGGGCGGCTCCGGTGGCGTCGACGGCGCACGGCTCTGGTGGCATCGACGTCCGCAGGAGACGGCGGCGAAGTGGGGCGACGGCGAATCGGGGAGACAGCGGCGCGCGGCGTGGGTTGAGGGATTTGGGGAAGAAGTGTTGGCTGGGGGGAAACGGTTTTTTGGTTAAGTCAAACTTAGGGGTAGCGCGTTTGGTAAAACGCGCTATAGCTAAGATAGCTATAGCGGTTTTTACAAAACGCGTTGCTGCTATAGCTATGTAATTTTCTTTCATTTTTTAATTTCCTTTTCTGTTTCTATAGCGGGGCTCTAGGACACGCGTTGCAGCTACATTAGCTATAGCGTCTCTTACACACACACACGCTACTGCTATGCCTTCCTCCGTTTTTTCGCTTTTTCATCTTTTTCCTTTCTTATTTTTCTATTTCTTTCATTTTCATTTACTTTTCTATTTGTTTTTCATCTTATTTTATTTTCGTTAGTAGCAGCGCTCTTCTTAGGAAACGCGCTGCTACTTATGCCCTAGCTGTAGCGCACTTCTTCCAAGCCCGCTACTGCTATGCGTAGCCTATCATTCTAGCAATGGGAATATTAGTAGTAGCGCTTTTGCCACTACACGCGCTACTGCTAAAGTTGTATCTGTAGCGCGGTTTTTACTCAAACGCTACTGCTATTTAGCACTAGCGCCCTTTTTTGACCGGCGTTGTTGCTACATTTCTGTGTATAAGGTTTTCCTAGTAGTGCGTCATGTTCGCCGCTGTCTCATGAAAACGTGTTGTCTTCCAGGAAGCATGCATGCAAAATTGCAAA
>NW_021251907.1:0-2763 GCF_002162155.2 Triticum dicoccoides
CCGATCTACCGTGGAGACTACGCCACACACACGCCACACACGCACACGCTGCTGCGTCCCACACGTCCCATCCGTCCCGCGCGCCACCGACACGGCCGACGAACCTGACGAGCCCAACAGCATCAGTGTGTCCCGCCCGTCCCGCGCGCACCCGAGGCGCCCGAGCACACACGCCGTGGCTTATTCGCACACCAAGATGGCGGATTCAGACATATTGTTGTTATACTTTGTAAGGTCCTCGAGAATAATTAATAAAATGACCGTATGCATCTCCCAGATGCAGAGGCCGGGGGTCATCCTCCTTTTCGAAAAGAAAAAAAAAGCTAGGATGAGAAAAGTCAATGCATAATGTGTGTGATGTGTAGCTAGCTAGCCAGGCATAAAAGAACACATATGTAATGGATTGTGCTTTGTGTGGCAGTCTGCATCACATGACAAAAAAATTCTCTACCTAGCTAGTTCACATGAACTTGCTAGCCAGCATCTATACGTATACCCATCATAACAAAGAATATTTGGCTTTTCTTTCATTTTGTAGCATAGCGTTTGCTTCTACTTCAGGGCAGAAGAAGATGAATCATCTGTGTGGTGGCCGGAGATAGCTTAGATGAATGGATCTGTGTGGTGGCCTACAGGGTGTGGTGCTGCTGAGGTCGCTCACGCGCAGTACTCCGGCGAGCTCAGGATTTTGCGTGGACCATCTGGCTCCATTTTATGCAAAGGAGGAAAAGGCGGCGGATTCCAGAGTTCCATGGCTCTAGGCTCTCCCGCTGCTTCATGGGCTTTTCGCCTCCTAGAAAGATTGACCATATGTGTATCTAGATTGAAGTGTGCCAGCTAATGGTTGCTTCATTCTTGATTTTTCTCCTTTTCATGTGCTCCACATGTACACGATAGATAGATCCTGAAAATGACTCCGCTGCCGGTGATACCTCGATTTGTGGATCATAGTTGGTCACACAGACAAGGGATCAATCAAGATATATGCTTGCCAATGGCCACCCAGATAGATATATGGTTCCATGTCACCGATGTGCGTGCAAGATAGCAAACATGATCAGATTGACCGGTTAATGCCTGGTTTAATTAATTGTTAAACTAGTATATTTTGAACCCTCAACTATATATTTTGTGTGGTGAACTTTTGTTGGTTCTCATTTTACTGCTAAATTAATTTCCATGCTCATACGTAATGGTTCGTTATGAGGGGAGGCTCACACAACTGAAAAATCCTAGCCGCCTCCCACTGCTTTCCTTTCTCGCTGCTCCGGCACGGCGACGGCGGTGGGGAGTTCGGGTTCAGGGGCAGCTTACTGGGGGAAGTTTTGAAGGGCTTGAGGGGTTGCTATAGTTTGACAAGGAGATGAGGGCTCGAGTGCAGGTCTTCGTCAAGCAGTGCTCGACAGTGGCGTTGGTGAATCCTGCGATGGCCGGACCAATCCAGCATGGTGAGCTTCTACGGCGGCCCAGCTTGGCTAGGCCATCAGAGAAGACGATGTCGGCGCATGGCCCTGGACGGTGGCGAGTTCGATCTCAGATCTAGACATGGCATACAATAGCGTGAGAATTTTGTCTCATGCATTCTTTATGGTGTCATCAAGTTTTATTAGGGACGGCGTGCCGGCGACGCTTCCCCATTTTTTAAAGTAATGTTGCCCCCGTCCTATCCCCTATTGGTGTGCTCATCACCGATTGAGGGTGTTTGATTTTGTGTCTCCGTCGACGGGTCTTCCGGGATCCGGCCGGTTTAGGTTTTCGGTGGATTCGCCTGAATTCAGCCAGCTTTCGTGATCTTCAGAGTGTCTACAGGTCCTTATCGACGTTCTCTTCTCTGGTCTGCATCGATGACTTCATGCTCGTTGACTTCATGCTCGTTGCTTCTACAAGCTTCTGGGTTTAAAAAAAAGTTTGCTACATCAAGGCGGAGGCCCAAACACGGCACCGAGCTTTGCTCACAATGCGCCGCCAATTGATGCAGGAGGAAGAAGACTTCGGCACCCCTAAAGCTTTGATTGTAAATTTTCTTTTCTATATGTGTGTGTTTGTAAGGTCCTGTGATTCTTAATATATGGTTTTAAGCCTCTTTGCAAAATAAAAAAATAAAAAATCACACCCGTGGCATTATTATTTTTATGATAAAGAGTGTTTTTGTTAACTTAAAATATAGCGTTAAACGGATACATAGCATGATGAACAACACGCGGCCTTTGCATAGATGCACACAGCCAATCCCAACTGCCTGTCCAAAGTAAAAAAAAAAACCCCAGACATACCAACAATGCTAAAGTCATATAGGAACGGCACTATACTAGTAATTGTTCCACAACTAGTACTTTTCTGTTTTAGTATTGCCATGGTTTCCATTGTGTCGTGTTTGTCTCCCTCGGGCCTTTGTGTTAGCATCTCCTTTTTGTTTGACAGTGACCAAAAAAGGTATAAATATCTAGCAGTGGCCTTGCGTGGACATAAGATCATGTGGGAGATTCCCGGCAAGCAAGGTGTGCATGGCTCCAGCTCCTCCGCGTAAGAAAGAAAGAAATAAAAAAATGGATGGCGGGATCGTATCTATTCCGACGCGCTCATTAGTTGGGCCAATTTGATTTGATTTGATCCATCGTCTTTTGCTAATTCTCAGATCGAATCTTGTGTCTGGTCTGCAGCTCACTGCTGCATATATGCAGTGCAGTGGAGGAGGGAGAGACACAGTACAGCCCTAGCTATTTAAAGGTGCCTTAGTAGTTAGTACTCGACATCTCTCCTCCT
>NW_021251908.1:0-485 GCF_002162155.2 Triticum dicoccoides
TTTTTTATTTTGTTGGTATGTGAAACTAGGTGGTATAAATGTAGCAACAATATAATTAGCATAGTCATCATACCAAGGAGTATTATGAGAAGCATTTATTACAGCTAGTTGTTCATCAGGAAAGTTATCATCAATAGGTAGTGGGTCATCAAGAATATTTTCTAACCTAGAAAAGTTATCAGCTACGGGGTTCTCAGCTCCTTTCCTATTAGTGATATGTAAATCAAATTCCTATAGCAAAAGAACCCACCTAATGAGTCTAGGATTAGCATCTTTCTTTTCCATAAGGTATTTAATAGCAGCATGATCGGTGTGAAAAATTACTTTACAATCAACAATGTAAGATCCGAATTTATCACAAGCAAACACAACTGCTAGGAGTTCTTTTTTCTGTAGTAGCATAATTTATTTGGGCAATGTCTAGAGTTTTGCTAGCATAATAGATAACATGTAATTTCTTGTCAACTCTTTGTCCTAGAACAGCA
>NW_021251909.1:0-953 GCF_002162155.2 Triticum dicoccoides
AATTGAAGGTACGAACGGAAGATATCCCCAAAACAGCCTTCACCTCCAGATATGGACTGTACGAGTTCACAGTGATGCCATTTGGATTAACTAACGCCCCGGCATATTTTGTTCACCTCATGAACAAAGTATTTATGAAGTTTATGGACAAATTCGTCGTAGTATTCATCGACGATATTCTGGTATACTCCAAAACACCAGAAGAGCACGCAGAACATCTCAGGATTGTACTAGGAGAGCTAAGGAAACACCAATTGTATGCCAAGTTCAGCAAGTGCGAATTTTGGCTAAGACAAGTAGGTTTTCTAGGCCACGTGCTGACTCAAGACGGTATAGCAGTGGACCCAGAGAAAGTCAAGGCTGTACTTGACTGGAAGTCACCAGCCAGCGTAACAGACATACGAAGTTTCTTGGGAATGGCAGGGTATTACCGCAGATTTATTGAAGGATTTTCCACCATATCCAAGCCTATGACACAGTTACTCAAGAGAGATAAGAAGTTTGAATGGACAGAAGCCTGCGAGAAAAGTTTCCAAGAGCTAAAGCGGAAATTAACAACAGCACCAGTATTAATTGTACCCGATATACACAAGAATTTTGAAGTATTTTGTGACGCATCCAGAAAGGGTCTCGGATGCGTGTTGATGCAAGAAGGCAAGGTTGTCGCCTACGCTTCAAGGCAACTTCGCAAACACGAGGAAAATTATCCCACTCATGATTTAGAAATGGCAGCAGTTATTCATGCACTCAAGGAATGGAGGCATTTTCTACTTGGGAATCGATGTGAGATATATACGGATCACAAAAGCCTCAAATACATTTTTACGCAGCCAGAACTAAATTTACGGCAACGCCGCTGGTTAGAATTGGTAAAGGATTATGATGTTGGTATCCATTACCATCCAGGGAAAGCAAACGTAGTGGCCGATGCCCTGAGTCGGAACCCCAGCTCC
>NW_021251910.1:0-780 GCF_002162155.2 Triticum dicoccoides
TAATAAAGAAAGACTTGTGCGTAGTACGTATATAGGACAGGGATAGCTACCATAGTGTACGTGCACATGCATAAAGATCGTTGGTCCTTCGTCGTGAGCGATAGCTATCGTACGTCCAACGATTATTTGAACGCACATGGTGGACTCAGCGAGCGAGAGGTGAGTCAATTCTGCATGTGCACCATCCAACAAAGCCACCACGTACGTACGTGACCACATGAGATACATGTGAACTTGCATCTACAAATGCCATCAGAATGCATTGAAATTGTCAAGGCTTCACAGAACCAGTGTTTGGTAGCACTAACAAAATAACACGGACGTACCTGGTCACGAACGACGACAAAGACCGGCAGTGCAACGTGTGAGAACACTCCTTCGCAGTCGCGCTGGATGTTGTCGGTCATGTGCAAAAGGACCCACCCCTGTGTGCCTGCACCCTCCCACAATCTCTACCCTCCCCTTGATTCAACTTGTGAGCCCAGCGCAGTAGAGCCACACAAGTAATGCACCCCGGCACTCACACTTGTGGGCAAAGGGCATCTCCAACATCTACCCTCAAACTACACACAATTGTTCGGATCACGCTGTACGGATCGCGGAAATCATCCAACGTCGGTTTGTATCAGTCCACTGGGCGGTCCGGACGCGATTTTTTTCCACAAACCGGAGACAAAAGTGGAGAGGTTTGCGGGAGTCCGGATCGCTCTCAAGGCCGTTTCTGACCGCCCTGGCTAACCAAAAACCCCTCCCCACTCTCGCGCGCGCTTCACGCCCAGC
>NW_021251911.1:0-1106 GCF_002162155.2 Triticum dicoccoides
TAAAGAGAGTTTACTTGAAGATCGAGCATGGTTATACTTTCCACGCAAAATTATACAATGCAGACATCTACACCTATTTTGAATGCAAAACTTGGCAATCACTATGCAAGGCTTATGCATTTGGGTCTGATATGGTTATGACCTTTGATATTCGTCCGGAAGATGATATTGAAGGTAATGCCGATATCTGGGTCGATGTGCAGACGCCTCCAGTTTTATCATTATTTGTGTTCCTCAACCATATTTATGTCTTTGATATTGTTTATTTTAAAAATAGTTGACAACTAATTTCTATTGATAGCTTATTTCCATTCAAGCAGATATGTCCGGCGCTTGGTAGACAGGACCGTCCACTGTCCCGGGGCTGAACTAAACTACGAGGAGATAAGTCAATATGTTTCATGGCTTAAGGATCTTGATATTGTCAAGAGAAATTATTTTCCTTGACTTGCAAATCTTAGTACTCAAAACATGGGACTAATAGTGTTTGTATTGAACTACGGTCACATTTATTTAGGAAAGATGCTAAGATTTTTACTATTTGTCCTTAGTGCATCTTTTGCATACATTATTTTTTAAGCTAAACTTCATTGCTAAGTATGTTACTATACGATGTTCTTCAACAGGGACTCCCGATGATAGTTGTGCCTCAGTGGATCTTGACGAACGGTCGCATGTCAATGGTTAGCTTACAGCCAAGACATCGTACATGGCACATGAGTGCATTCAGGATTTTTCTAAAACCGAGGAATGCTTAATAGTGAAAGACTGAAGCAAAATTGTGAATGGTCGCAGAGAAGTATTAGGGGGCAACAATCAGAAGCGAAACCCATGATTAGGAGACATGTTCATCTGCATGCTCCAGTATGATGAATCAGGAGAGCTACACATGTTCTATGTCATTTTACCTGAGAGAGAGCAGCAGGAGTGATTAGCTAGTTCCTGCTCTTAGTACTTGTCGTCTCATGTCCGTGTTCTTTGTCCTGAACTTAATTATTAGTGATTTGTTTTTGTGGTCTTAGTTATGAACACTTATAATAATCTCATAACCATGTTGAACTCGATAATATCTTTGCTTTTTGTATAAGTGAATGTTTCTTCTTTAA
>NW_021251912.1:0-1652 GCF_002162155.2 Triticum dicoccoides
TCAGTAGCCCCTGAACCGGGCTTCAATGACAATGAGTCAAGCGTGCAGTTTGTCTTCGGCATTGCAAAGCAGGTTCCATCTCCGAATACTCCAAAGTACTTGTTGTAACGAGCAGTGTCCAGCTTCCCATTAATGTTGTACTGCTCGGCTTCTGTGCATCAATAATGACCATCTCCACGTGTTAAGAGAATACGAGGAGCTGGGGCATTTTTTGCATTCGCCCCCTCGGTCTTGTACGCAAACCGTCTATTTGAAAGGACGGGGGATTCTTAGATCCAAGCTTCACATTCCTCCCTTGAGCGAGTATCCAACAGAGCGCGCCCGGAAAAAATCATTCCAGCATGGCCGGCCGTCGCAGCTCCTCCTCTCACTCCCATGGCTCTAGGCTGGGTGATTGAGAAGAATGCTCTGTTCCTCAAAACCACTTAATAGAGCTGCAGACTCAGGGGTTTGTCCCACCGGCGTTCATGATCCCCGTCCGAGCCGGACTAGCCACCTATAATGGCGGGGAGCAAGCGGAGAGATCTCCTAATCCATCCCCGGGGGAGCGAATATGCCTCATCCCGCATGTGCTAAGAGGCGTCGGGTTTCCAATCCACCCATTCCTTTGCGGGCTCCTGGAGTTTTACGGCCTCCAATTGCAGAACTTCACCCCTGCCTCTGTGCTGCACATAGCAGGATACGTTGCCCTTTGTGAACTATTTCTGGGCTGCGAGGCTCATTTCGGGTTATGGAAGAAGTTGTTCTGCCTCGTCCCTCGCAACCAGGGGTATCCATATATCAAGTGGGCGGAGCCAAAGTATGGCACGTCGCCGAGACCAGATGCCTATCCGGTACTCCCAAGAAGGCACCAGAGAACTGGCCCTCGGAATGGTTTTATGTCGATGACGTTCCCCTTCCGGATCCAGTCCGGACAGGTCTCCCTGAGTTCAGTAATGCTCCGCCGAAGGCACGCCAAACTTGACGCCATTGGGGCCCCCAGGAGGAGGATACCAGAGAAGTATACTTCCTGATGAACAGGCTAAAGTTACTGGCCAAATCAGGGCTGACAATAGTCGAGGTCATGGCAATATGAATAATGCGGGGAGTGCAGCCGCTTCAGTATCGTGGGAAGCCCATGTGGCACTACAACGGGGAAGTTCATGCCACCCGTTGTGGCCGTAAGAGTCTGGACTCTGCCAGTGCTCTGGTGAGAATATTGTCCGATTTGTATAAAGGAGAAGAAGAAGAATTCCTTCATATTAAACCGCGGGATGGGTTTTCCATGTACACCCCCCCCCCAAGTTGGGTAAGTTGTCACTCTTCCCCCCGCTTCATTTATTCTGGCGTCCTTCGTCAAGATTATTTTCCTCGATATTTCTGAGCAGGAACTGAGGAGGGCCGTAGAAGGATTCTCCAACCCCTCCCCGCAGCCAGAGGACCCCGGAAGGGCCTGCGATCCGGGACTCGAAGAAGACCCGGATATTACTGTGAAGCTCGTCAACGGGACATTTTATCAGGTGAGCTGCGATGGTGCCCCAGTGGCTATTATTGCCGACTATCCCGGACTGCTACCTGGATCACATGTATGCAAAGCTAAAAACCCTATCCTCTGAAGAGAAATCCTTTCTGATGTCATGTCTAATGCCTGGAATATCGTATTTTTGTAGAGA
>NW_021251913.1:0-1311 GCF_002162155.2 Triticum dicoccoides
AACCCCGGGGTGCGTTTATGTATCGTTCATCAATAATCCTAGATTTGGCCGATTCTGGGCTCTTTCATGGACTATTACTCACCGTTTGGGGTCCCAAAGCGATTTCCATGGTTGTCGAACCCCAAGGTGTGCTTACGTGTTGGTCGTCAAGACTCGCAGTTTGGCCCGGTTCTGGCCCGTTTCTTGGACTATTACTCAGTTTTAGGTTGCCAAAGTGATTTCCGCGATTGACGAACCTTGGGGTGCGTTTCCGTGTCGGTCATCAACACTCACAATTTGGGCCGATTCTGGCCCATTTCGTTGGCTATTGATCACTGTTTTGGGGTCCCGGAGTGATTACCACGATTGACGAACCCAGGGACGCCTTTTCGTGTCGGTCATCAAAATCGCGGTTTTTGTCGATTCTGGCCCATTTCATGGACTATTACTAACTGTTTTTGGGGTCCCAAAGCCATTTCCATAGTTGTTGAACCCCGAGGTGCGCTTACGTGTCGGTCATCTACAATCGCAGTTTTGGCCGATTCTTGCCCGTTTCATGAACCCAAGGGTGCGTTTACATGTCGGACATCAACACTCTCAGTTTTGGCCGATTCTTGCATGTTTCTTGGACTATTACTCACCGTTTTGGGGTCCCAAAGCGATTTCCATAGGTGGTGACCCGAGTGTGCGATTACATCTTGGTCATCAACACTTGCAATTTTGGCCGATTCTGACCCGTTTCGTGCACTATTACTCATTGTTTTGGGGTCCCGGAGTGATTTTCATGAACAAACCCCAGGGTGCGTTTAAGTGTCGGACATCAAGACTCATAGTTTTGGCCAATTCTGACCC
Organism: Triticum dicoccoides; assembly: GCF_002162155.2. NCBI lineage: Eukaryota > Viridiplantae > Streptophyta > Magnoliopsida > Poales > Poaceae > Triticum > Triticum dicoccoides. The sequence continues at coordinate 832 of NW_021251913.1, forward strand.
GTTTCCTGGACTATTACTCACTGTTTTGCGGTCCCAAATTGATTTCCATTGTTGTTGAACCGAGTGTGTGCTTACGTGTCAGTCATCAACACTCGCAGTTTTGGCCGATTATGGCCCGTTTCGTGGAGTACTACTCACTGTTTTGGGGTCCAGAGTGATTTCCATGATTGACGAACCCAGGGGTGCGTTTACATGTCGGTCATCAACATTCGCGGTTTTTGTCGATTCTGACCCGTTTCGTGGACTATTACTCACCGTTTTGGCGTCCCAAAACGATTTCCATGGTTGTTGAACCCCAAGGTGTGGCTACGTGTCGGTCATCAACAATCACAGTTTTGGCCGATTCTGGCCCGTTTCATGGACTAGTACTCAGTTTTGGTGTCCCGCTAAGATTTCCACGATTGACGAACACCGGGGTGTGTTTGTGTGTCGGTCATCAACACTTGCAGTTTTGCCGATTCTGGCCCGTTTCATTGACTA
>NW_021251914.1:0-384 GCF_002162155.2 Triticum dicoccoides
AAATAATGTAATGCGGGAGATAAGGGTTTGTGATGGGTACTTGGTATGTTGACTTTTGTGTAGACTCCCCGGCAACGGCGCCAGAAATCCTTCTTGCTACCTCTTGAGCACTGTGTTGGTTTTCCATTGAAGAGGAAATGGTGATTTAGCAAAGTAGCGTAAGTATTTCCCTCAGTTTTTGAGAACCAAGGTATCAATCCAGTAGGAGGCCACGCATGAGTCCCTCGCACCTACAAAAACAAATAAAATCCTCGCAACCAACTCAATAAAGGGGTTGTCAATCCCTTCACTGTCACTTATGAAAGTGAGATCTAATAGATATGATAAGATAATATTTTTGGTATTTTATGATAAAGATGCAAAGTAAAGAAAGCAATATAAATA
>NW_021251915.1:0-393 GCF_002162155.2 Triticum dicoccoides
AGTTTATCTTAGAGTATCCCCACTTCGAGGAGTTAAGCGATTTGGAGTTAAAGGAAAGTTAGCACCACGTTTCGTTGGACCGTATAAGATTTTGCAACGCATGGGAGAAGTTGCTTATAAGCTGGAATTGCCAGAGGGACTGTCAGGAGTTCATGACGTGTTCCATGTTTCTCAGCTGAAGAAATATCACGCCGAGATGGCGGAAGTACCGCTAAGAGATACAGTGCCACTTGAAGCAATTCAGTTGAAGGATGATTTAACATATGAGGAGAAACCAGTCAAGATTCTCGATTATGCCAGCAGAGTTACTCGCAGCAAGGTTATCAAGTTTTGCAAGGTTCAGTGGAGCCACCACACTGAGGATGAAGCCACTTGGGAAAGAGAAGAAGATTT
>NW_021251916.1:0-3013 GCF_002162155.2 Triticum dicoccoides
ATGGTATCTGTATACCTGATGGTGTAGTCAGCTTCCAGTGTCCTTTCAATCAGAAAATAGAGATAGATGCACATTGTAAACAAAAACTGCCATATGGGTCTGATCTATAGTTGTTTACAAGAAGTTTTCTTATTTTGTTTATGTGTCAGTTTCTCTTCTGCCCATTATGTCCATTTCCATAAGTGCAAAGTTACATCAAAAAAATTCTTCTACAGTGTTTCCTCATGCATACCATTACATCTTTTTTTCCATGTAGTAATGCCTATGAAAAGTTCTCGAAGGCATGTTGAGTTGTTGAGAAAAATATTTTCTAGAGCCAACCACATACATCTGACAACAAAATCTGAAGGTAAAGGCTTCATGCGCATGAAGCCAACCACATACACCTTTATTTGTCATCAGGCTTCAGTTACGAGGTTATCATGCACATTCTGTACCAACTGCTTGACAGATAGTAATATATATGTTTGTAAAAAGTGTATAATTATTCTAGCTGCTCTTGCATTCAATGATTAGTTTTTCTCTTGCCTATTTTGCAGGAAAGGTCGTGATCTTCATAAAAGTTTAGATCTATGGATTTTATATAAGGCCGAGCATATCTTTGTAGTAGCAATCTATCAATTATGTGCGTAGTATTTAGCTGTCTCACGCTTTACATGCCTATAGTTTCTTTTATATGCATAGTTCTTCTGTAAGTCTGTAGTGCCTTTATCTGATAAATATTGTGGGTGATGATTAGCTATGATACATTTGTTCATGATACATCGTTGCGACATGCTAATAGTTCTGAGATAAATCATGTAAATATATTTATGGTCCTATATATCGATACTGATGGCCTATCACATATAGGTATATTTTAATAGTCATGAGGCAAAGAATTAGTTATGATTTGTTCTTGAAAAAAAATTAGTTATGGTTTATTTTTAAACTAATTTTATATAATAAATTATATAAATGGTTCAAAATCTTCTAGAATAATCTTATATCTCATATCTTATCTTATATTTACTAATCAGAGGCACCAACGAAGGCTCCACGTTTATCCTTGGAAACTAAGAAAAGTATCCGTCCGATCAAAGTATTAACTGTTTACAGCCGTCAGATGAGGTTTCGGGAGTCCTAGCACAATGTCCCACGTCCTCTATGAAGAATTACTCCACAAATCGCTAAAAAGAAGAATTACTCCCGAGAAAACACCTTCCTCACGGGCAAAAACAAAAATGCATCGCCCTTGGAGACTCCTTGCCTCCGCCGCCATGGACGCATCCTGCACACCTGTAGCCCTAGCCCCATTCCTCCTACTCAGGTGCTCCTCCTCCTGTCCTTTCCCTACTCTTCAAGAGGCAATCAACTTCAATGATCCAGCCAGTCTCTCACTGATTCCTGCCTCTGCGATCTTTGAATCACCACTGCCCAACCCGCTGCAATCTTCTTGGCTGAGGAGGAGGTCGTTCTAACCTCTGCTTCTGTGCGTAACCAAACTGAATCCAATGCTGTGGAGAAGATGGTGAATTGAAGGAAGTTTGTTTCAGATCGGACAACTGCTATTGTTGTTGAAGCTGCAAAATTGAGGAACTATGGTAGATTGATTGAAACTCTTAATATTTGGTTTTTCAGGATTTTTCTTTTTCAGTCTACTTCTCTCTGTTTCTTCCAAGCAAAAACTACGGGTTTGTCTACAACTTAGATCTGTTCTATAAGTTTATGATCACCCATTGATTCAATATATGATATGGTCATCTTAGAAGAATAAACTATATTCTATTATGGTGAAATTTCTCTGATCATTCAGTTACAGACTTGGTGGGTATTTCTCCATTCAGGAGGTCAAGAAGGTGGCACCTTAACAACATTTATTTGAAGCAACACAGGAGACCGGATACACATATTTTGTCTGCTTGGTTAGTTTGAATGTCGTACCTTTGTTAAATTGATGTACTAAATAATTAAGACTATATGTGAGTTGATTTTTGTACAATTATGCATCTGTTGTATGGAGCTGGTACTTATAGTCAGTAAGAGATCTTATGTAATTAGGATCTGATCCAGTAACACTAATAAACTTCCTAGAAATTTCTGCGTGCTGACTGAATCCATGTATAAACTGTATGCTGATGTTGCTCATTTATATGTTAGACAGAGCAGACAAAGTTCAGTCTCCATTTTTTCCTGAAACAGAAAATAGCCTTGCATACATGTATTTCCATTATCATTTAGTAGGATATATAGGTCGACTGTTCCTCTCTTTCATCTCTAATTTTGTACAGAACATCGTGAAAGATAGTAACTTCCTTCAAATATTATAGAACGGTCATGTTCTCTTTGTATACTTTCATGCCATTATCAAGCAGGCTCATGATCTACTCATTCTTTTGGTATGAAAACTAATGGTATGTGCAAAAGATATATGCATGAATATCATGGTTTGATGTGATGCTTCTACCTGCAAACAAGCTATCATAGTCATATGACGTTATACAATATATTTACCTTTAATGCCCTGTCTTACGCCTGATTGCAGCTTCGTTCTTCATTAGATTATATCTATATTTTAAAAAAAAGTAGCTGCTGTACCGGATACTTCGTTCCTAACATGGCTATCCTGTCCGGATTTGGTTTTGTGGCACATTACCAAGGTAACTAATCTATGGGACCCAAGTTTATCCTTCAAGTAGATTCCTTATCTTTTAACAATGCATTCAGATTCTACTACATATATGTGTGAATTAATGCACTTTCTTATCTCAGCCCAGCTACTACAGACTTAAGCTTCCTTATTCCAAGGTAGTGACGATTATTTTTTTACATCCTCTAAAATAAATATCTTTTTCAAAAATGAAAGGGAACCACTCTATCTTTGTAATAATAAGTAAGAAGTGCAGATCAATTGACCGTAGTTGTGTAACAAAGTTCAGGTCACACAAGCATGCTAGACAGAGACACAGAGGGGTGTGCTTACGGATGACAGGTAGTTCCATGTTTGTAATTTCTTCTTTTGACATATTGCACA
>NW_021251917.1:0-1710 GCF_002162155.2 Triticum dicoccoides
GGGGGGGGGGCTGCACAAGGCGGGCCGCGTGCGCCCCCGCAACCAGCCGCAGCACCCGCGCCCGACCATAGCAAGCAGCAGCACCGTCAGCAGTCTGGGATGCGCCCCCGGTGGTGGAGGGGATGGCTGCTGGGAAGGGCGGCCATGGCCGCGGCCAGGACACGCCAGGTCCGCCGCCAGACGAGCAGGAGGTGGGCAGCAGCGGGGAGGGCGGTTGGGGGTGGCGCCCGCGGCGTGCCATGGCTGGATCGAGGCCGCGAGGATGGGAGCGAGAGGGATGAATCCGCCCCGCCGCCACCATCCCGAAGCGCGGCCCGGCTTCGCTGGCCGGCTCTCCGGCAGCGACATAGCGCGGGGGTGGGTGGAGGAGGCCTTTCCAGCGGCGGCGGCTAGGGTTACGGAGGGGACATGGGAGGAGACCTGTTCAGCCTGATGGGCAGCTTGATACCTTTTGAAGTTTTCTCACTTGGACCAGATCATCGGACCGATGTGACGAAAGAGGTATATGCGTGGTAGCTCGAGAAAATTCTCCTTCATTAAGTTCAGTCCTTCACGTGTGCCAAAATACATAGAGACAAAGTGTAGATCATTAAACCTAGGGCATTCCACAGACTCACTTCGGCACCTAATTGTCGGGAGCGGTGATGTGCTACACAGATTGTGCCATCGGCATCTCCTCGTCTACGTTGATGACTTTCAGGCCACTGCTTCTACAAGCTCCTAAGTTTCAGCAAGTTTGCACCGATAAGATAGAGGCGGTGAGGCGGCAACGAGCTTTGTTCATGTTGTGCCGTCAATGAATGCAACGAGCTTTGACACCTTCAAGGATTTGGATGTGTATTTTAATTTTTGTACGGATGTTTTTGCAAGGGTCTATGCTACTTATTATACACGACCTTTGGCCTTTGCACAAAATAAAGACAATGTTATTATTCTTTTATTTTAGTGGGTATTGGAGTAATACAAATGAGGCATGGAATAGAACCATCAAAAGACAAATCATCGCATCCATGACACCTATAGGTGATGCCATCAATTTAGGCGCGCTTCCAGCTAGTAATAGGTTAAAAATTTCAACAAAATTTCAATGAATTTATGAAATTTCGCATATTTCAGTGAGGTCCGAAATATTTTTAACCCCGAAATTTCAATGTAGATTCAAACTGATTTTGAAATAAATTAAAATTATGTTAAAATCAATTAAAATTAAGTGAAATTTGAAATATCAAAATCTGAAATAATTTGCGAAATTTCCGAAATTTCACATATTTCAGTGAGCTCCAAAATTAAAAACCTTGGTTCTGGTTGGTGACTCTGCAGTTCTTCCTTATCTCGTAATGGGTACTACCCTCGGCCGGGAGCTTGCTGAGCTTGACCATGGTGGCGGCGAAGTCATTGTTCCACTTGGTGGCATTGTTCATGTACTCGGCCATGTCGCCCCCGGCTTTGATGTCCGTGCGCATAACCCAGTCGGACTTGAAAAGCACCCTGTTCTGGAGGTTGGCGTGGTAGTAGCTGTTGTCCAGGGCGCCCTTCGCCGCGGTGTTCACCCCCGTAGTGTCGTAGCCGGAGTCGTTCTGGAACTTCAGGCTCATGTCGCGGATGTTATTCTTCTCAATGGGATCCTGCGTATTTTGGCTATTTTTCTGGGCCTCGATGTCTGCCACAAGCGCTTGTTTGTAGCTGTCGTTGATCGGCGTCGCGGTTGTA
>NW_021251918.1:0-1664 GCF_002162155.2 Triticum dicoccoides
GGTCGTCCGTTGCGCCGCCGTTTGCAAGCACCTCCGTCGTGACATACTCAGCCTGCAGTTCATCCACGGCATTACCGAAAAGGTGGCTCCAAGCATCCTCACGTACAGCACCTACGACGATTGGCCCCTAACTGTGGTCCACCCGGCCAGGCCCACCGTCGTGTCCTTATGCCACAACCAACTCTCGCCTTACATGTCGCGTTGCGCCGCAAAGCTCTTTAGCCGGTATGAACCGCTGACTTCCCGCGGTGGAGTCGTCGTCCTCCGCCGCAAACACATCAATGCATGACCCAAATCCAAGAACTGCTCTGACATGTGCGTGTATGATCCTATGACCGGCCACCACACCTTCCTTTCAAGACCCACAGGTATCAAGAGTACCAAGAACAACTTGCAAGTATACGTCCTGCTCACGGCGGCGGACGGCATTGACTGCTCCTTCATGCTACTCTTTGCCGATCTCTATGGATGGAGCATCAAAGTACAGACCGCCACATCCTCCTCTTGTACCTGGGGCCCATCACGGCTCATGTGAGAAACCTTGACTTTGCATGGATGTTTGTCTGGGCGGACACTGCCCCCGCCGTCATCCGCGGTGGCATCATCCACTAGCTAGTGTTCAACGGTAAGCAAATCCTCACCAACGATGTGCGCACAGGGACACCTGGAATGGTGAAGCCCCCACTTACCAAATGCGAAGCAAACAAGCTCTACTTGGCCACGTCTCCAGATAGGAACCTACTCAAACTGCTTGCCATAGAGGGGTTCAAGATATCAATGTGGTTACGACTCCATACAGTCCCAGCAGGTGGTGGTGGTGGTGGTGGTTGGTCACTAGAAAATATAATCGACATAGGGGAGAACCTACGGTCAGTCTGCCCAAATATTCCTCTTGAGTGTGGCACCGATGTAGTCATTAAGTTCGAGGGCTCCGGGAAGAGGAGCGGGGACGTGGTGTTGCTACGGGTATGCGAGAAAGGTCACTATAGTACGCTCGTAGTTTTTGATTTGGAGACGAAGGAGATCCATACGCAAAAGGAGCGCTCTCGATGTTGGAGATCGACCTACCATATTGCTTACAAACCATGAGGGTGTTCTCCTAGCTAGCTCGTAGGCCTAATAAGTAGGGAACGATACAAATGCATTTAACTGTGTCAACTGGATATTGTTTTGTTATTACGTAAGTCATCCGATTGCTTTTAGAATGGTTTTTGTTGGTGGATATATAGTGTATATCGCGCCTTGGATTTTTGATTTTGGTCTCTAAAACGACTTACCGGTACGCCACCCCGTCCAAAGGGGGGGTTTCTAGAATCTTAGTTGTTTTTAATTTCATACAAATCTGGAAATATTGCTAACTTTTTGAGTTTCACGTCCTATAAAATCCTCCAAATAATTATCCAGTGCACATTGGAATGGAGTCATGACAAACTTTTTCTCATTCGAATTCGACCTACCAAATTTCCAACAACTACAAGCCAAGAGGGTTTTTTTCTTAACTTGTATGCACCGCGGTTTGGCTCTAGCTAACTAGATATTTTTTCTTTTCTTGAACACGGCTAATTTGTACAAGAAATAATCCCAATCCATCTCTATCTAACATCAGGTTAGTCCTAGATACATCCATTTGAGGAATAAGGTTGGGACAAACTTTTTCAGACGGA
>NW_021251919.1:0-532 GCF_002162155.2 Triticum dicoccoides
CATGAGCCGTGATGGGCCCCAGGTACAAGAGGAGGATGTGGCGGTCTGTACTTTGATGCTCCATCCATAGAGATCGGCAAAGAGTAGCATGAAGGAGCAGTCAATGCCGTCCGCCGCCGTGAGCAGGACGTATACTTGCAAGTTGTTCTTGGTACTCTTGATACCTGTGGGTCTTGAAAGGAAGGTGTGGTGGCCGGTCATAGGATCATACACGCACATGTCAGAGCAGTTCTTGGATTTGGGTCATGCATTGATGTGTTTGCGGCGGAGGACGACGACTCCACCGCGGGAAGTCAGCGGTTCATACCGGCTAAAGAGCTTTGCGGCGCAACGCGACATGTAAGGCGAGAGTTGGTTGTGGCATAAGGACACGACGGTGGGCCTGGCCGGGTGGACCACAGTTAGGGGCCAATCGTCGTAGGTGCTGTACGTGAGGATGCTTGGAGCCACCTTTTCGGTAATGCCGTGGATGAACTGCAGGCTGAGTATGTCACGACGGAGGTGCTTGCAAACGGCGGCGCAACGGACGACC
>NW_021251920.1:0-766 GCF_002162155.2 Triticum dicoccoides
TATATCAAACAAGTTCATTAATTTGACTTTCAACATGTTCATGGAGTACTATAATACTGTACAACATGCTACTCGAGGTGTTCAATTTTGGATTTAGTTAACTATTTTGACCTACTGAACGAGCTATTTCATTGAATCGAGATATTTCATTTTGGGTTTGATTCGCGTTTTTGAGTGGGTCAACTATTTGTCATATAGTAAATCGCTAGCAATGAGCATGTAAAAACACATTACTCCCGAGCATCATCTCTCCATCTAAAAAAGAAGTGGCAAGCTAATATTTCAAAATTTGATCCGAATCGACTTGGTAAGGTCGACGTGGATGCTCGTTCTCCCAAAATTGGAACGAACCGTTAAACATCCTCTCTGCTCGGTGGAATTCGCCCGAGCAAATAAATGGGAGACGCAAAATTACCGTCCTATGTGGGACACGCATCAATTGGCCCGTTGTACATCGAGGGTAGGTTCGTAACTTCATCCAAGCGCGCCTTCTCCTCGGCCGAAATGACATGTGCCGAATAATTCATAAACCATGGTTGGCAAAACACGCTCTCCTCGCCCGAAATAGCTCACGCCCACTATTTCAAAACACGCTCTCCTCGCCCGAAATCGCTCACGCCCACTATAGTTCAAAACACGCCCTCCTCGCCCGAAATCGCTCCCGCCCAGAGAAGCAAAGTTACTCTACTATCCCCGACCCTCAGTACACAGACCCAAGCCGAGAAGCCTATAGGCAAGGGTAGAACTGTAACTCCCCCTCACATTT
>NW_021251921.1:0-1160 GCF_002162155.2 Triticum dicoccoides
AGTGCTCGCGTGCGTTGGTTGATGAAGCGGAGGAGATGGGGTGCGGAGTGGGCGAGGGAGAAAGGGGATCTGTGAATTACCCTAGCCTGCCAGCCCTTTATACCACGGGTAAAAACCGCTTCACGGGATCATAGCCAAAGATCCCTGGATTAGACGATGTACGTGGTGGTTGCACACACAGATAAAAGAGGGCAGGTGGAGGTTTTTTGGGGCGGCGTTCAAGGCGTCATGCCCCACTTTCCCCACTAGCCACGGTGTAACGACTTCCACGCTCCCACACACGATTTCAAATGCCGAGATTTTAGCAGCAAATCAATCTAATTGACTGCCCTCTGTCCCTTTCCCAAAAGGACACTCGTCGGCCCGACCCACCACCCCTCAAGGGTCACCGTGCACTCGGAAACATAAAACGCCCGACTAAAGTCATCTTCAGGACTGTGATGGGATGAGCTCGATGCCCCTCTGCGGGTTGACTTGGCCCTTTTTCTAGGCTCTAAGGTGCGAGCCCCATAAACTTGGACTCGGATATGGCCCGCGTTGGCGTTCCTCTGGCATAGAGTGGCGTTTCTCCATAGATGGAACAATCACAAAACACCTATCCCATTGCAAGAAAAATCAACCTAGGGTTGTCACCTCTCCGAGAGAAAAAACAAACCTTCGAGCATGAGACGTAGGGTTGTTACCTCTCCAAGAGGGGCCTGAACTCTCTAAATCGGAGTCATACACTTGCACCATAGCTAGGCTTTGCCCTTAGTTCATACCCCTAGTACTCATTGTCAGGTTCGTTGCCTCAACAGGAATAGATACGTGGGCCTAGCCTATTTTGGTGTGTTTAGGCACGGTCTCGAGGTTCCAAGGCTCCTCCCGCCAGGTTTTGACTGATTAAGAGGATTTATGACCTCAGCTCAGAAATTACGGTTCAGGTTCGGGCTATCTGGCAACTCTCTGTACGCGCTTGGACATTGGCCTAGAGGTTCTGAGCAGACCCCAGGATGGTCCAATAGCTCTCTGGACACACCGGAGATCACGGGGTAGCACCTCACTTGTTGCCTTGGAGGTCGCCTTCTCGATATGCACCTTTGTCTTTGTGGTTCCTGCTGCACTTACCAAGTGGCGCCTGGACATCGAACATTTTATCATTAGGTTCTGCCACACTTGTA
>NW_021251922.1:0-1255 GCF_002162155.2 Triticum dicoccoides
CGCGCGCCGGCAGAAGAAGAAGAAGGAAGAAGAAAAAGGAAGAAGAAGAAGAAAGAAAAAGGAAAAAGGAAGAAGAAGAAAGAAGGAAGAAGAAAACAAAAGAAAAACAGAAGAAAAACAAGAAAAAGGAAGAAAAAAGGAAAAAGGAAGAAAAAAAGAAAAAGGAAGAAAACAACAGAAGAAAAAAAGAAAGAAGAAAAAAAAGGAAGAAGAAAAAAAGAAAGAATTTTTAAAATTAAATACGTGAGAGAATTTTTTGTGTCTAATAAAATCAATTTTTTGAAATACACGAATAATTTTTAAATTCACGAATATGTCATAAATCAGTGAAAAAATTAAATACATGAACTATTCTGAAATCCCTAAACATTTTTTGAATACACAATATGTTTTTATTCCTGTTTTTTCCACAAAATCATCGATATTTTTTGAAAACCTTTTTTTTGCAAAATCACAATGTTTTTGTATCCATGAACATTTTATGATTCATTTTTTTGAATTCACATACATTTTATGATTTCTCAAATATCTTTTTTCATTGCTATATTTTGATATACTGAATTGTTTTAAAGATGAAAAGGATAAAAACAGGAAAAGAAAAAATGAAATGAAATGAAAAAGAAAAGAAAAAAGAGTGTGGCCAGCACCCCCCGCCCTGCACATGGGCCATCCCGACCCCACATATATTCGTCTCCATCCGCATCCTTGGCCAAACCCTAGCCAGTCTACTCCAAGCTCTGTTCGGACAATTTGTTTATACGGAGAGGGGCGGCGAGGGGGGCGGCGATGCGCGCGGTGTTTTTTTAGGGATCGAGAGGGGACGGCGAGGATTATAAATGTGTTGTCCTCGCCTCCCCTCTCCGTGACGCCGTCGTCTGCCGCCCCGTCTCGCGCTCTACCGCGACACCCTCTCCCACCCCTTCCTCGCCCCCTCCTTTCGCCACCGCCCTTTCGCCACCGCCACCGCCCCCCTTCTTCACTTAATTAATTTGTTTTTACTACATGTTTTCAGGACTGACATAATGGCGGACGATAGAGCTGACCCGATTATGGACAACTATGATCCGGACGGTGAAGCACATATGTTCGGCATCATAAACGGCGATATTCTATATGTGCCGACCGGAGAAGAAGAAGATGATATCTCTTCTTATCTGAACATTGACGGTGAAGATGAAGGGCGCCGTCAGCAAGATGATGCCGAACAAACGTCGATAAACGACGATCTTCAAATGGAAGTAGCAACCACCTCCGG
>NW_021251923.1:0-1016 GCF_002162155.2 Triticum dicoccoides
TTTTTGTAAAATTTAATTTCAACACCTAAATTAGTATTTAGGAATACAACACTGCCACATTAATTTGGACAGCTAAATAAAATGGTTTAATATTTTATTATTTGAAAAAGGTATTAATTAAATGTTTTGCTGCTGCTTTAATTACCTTAGTGCATCTAAACACTTTACCAAAAATGTGGTTTCTGCATCAATATTATTTATGATTTATTTTCTACAACTTGAACATTTTAGTTTTAAAGTTTGAAAACTTTTGATGTTTGCTTTTAATTCAATTTGAATTTGAATTAGTTTTGAACTAACGCGAGATTATCAACAGTAATCGAGGTGACGTGGTATCATTAGCAAGGGATTACTGTAGTCTAATTATCCGGGCGTTACAAATCTCCTCCACTACAAGAAATCTCGTCCCGAGATTTAGGAGGTAGAAGGAAACAGTGCGGGGTATTCATCACGCAGGCGATCCTCACGTTCCCAAGTGGCTTCATCTTCAGAATGGTGCGACCACTGAACTTTGAGGAACTTGATCGCCTTCTGGCGTGTGCGGCGTTCAGCTTGATCGAGAATGCGGACCGGATGCTCTTTATAGGAGAGGTCCTGTTGCAATTCGAGCACTTCATGGTCCACTGCTCGGATTGGGTCCTTGAAGCAGCGTCGGAGTTGTGACGCGTGGAACACATCGTGAACCTGAGAAAGGTTCGACGGAAGCTCCAGTTGATATGCCACTTTTCCACGCCTTTCCAGAATAGTGAATGGGCCAATATAGCGAGGAGCTAGCTTGCCCTTGATCCCGAAGCGGTGAGCACCCTTCATTGGTGTAACGCGAAGATAGGCCTTTTCGCCAGGTTGATAGACCATGTCTTTATGATGACGGTCATACTGACTCTTCTGACGTGACTGAGCAGTCTTGAGATTCTCGCGAATAATGCGGACTTGTTCTTCGGCATGTTGGATAATATCCGGACCGAAGAGTGGACGTTCCCCAGTTTCTGACCAGTTCAGAGGGGTTCGGCACTTTC
>NW_021251924.1:0-1163 GCF_002162155.2 Triticum dicoccoides
AAGAGTGTGTCCACGTACCATCGTAGACCGAAAGTGGAAGTGTTATGTTAACGCGGTTGATGTAGTCAAACATCTTCACGATCCAACCAGTCCAAGTACCGAACGTACGGCACCTCCGTGTTCAGCACACGTTTAGCTCGATGACGTCCCTCGAACTCTTGATCCAGGAGAGGGTCGAGGGGAGTTCCGTCAGCACAACAGCGTGGCAAGGTGTTGATGATGTGATCCGCGCAGGGCTTCGCCTAAGCACTACAACGCTATGACCAGAGGAGTAAATTGTGGAGGGGGGCACCGCACACGGCTAAGACAATGTTGTGCCTTTGGGGTGCCCCCTGCCCCCACTACTAGGAAAAGGGCTATAGATGGAATTGACACTAATGGCGCACCAGACATATGGTGCGCCATTACTATATACTAATGGCGCACCATGTGTTGGTACGCCATTAGTGTCCAAATACTAATGGCGCACCACATCCACGGTGCGACATTAGTAAAAATATATATTTTTTAAAAATATTCAAAACTACTAATGGCGCACCGTGGGAGTGGTGCGCCATTACTAGTTGAACTAGTAATGGCGCACCATGCCATGGTGCGTCATTAGTAACTTGGCCACCACTTCCACCGAATGCCCCCCGGATCGCCTTTTCAGTTTTAAAAAATAAAAAAAATGATGAAAATGTCAAAAAAAATAAAAGAAAATAAGTTTCCCATGTGATATGTGGTCTAGTTGTTGTTAAAATTTGCAAATATGAATTTCGACTTCATTTGCAAAATTTCACGAGAATTTGTAAAAATGGGCATAACTTTTGCATACTAACTCGGATGAAAAAGTTTTTTAGATGAAAAATCATCTACTCAAAAAGTTACATCCAAATTTAATCGGGAGAACCCCGTTAAACATTTTCGAAATCCTCAAAAACCTAACAGAAAAAAAGATACGAGGCTTTTAAGATCTGGAGAGGCAAAAAAATTCAAAAAAAATTCAAACTTACTAATGGCGCACCTACCCATGGTGAGCCATTCCTATCTTCCCGCCTTCAAAATTCAAAATGAGTCAAAAAAATAAAAAAAAAGTTACTAATGGCGCACCTGCCCATGATGCGCCATTAGTATCTTCCCTCCTTCAAAATTCAAAATAAGTCAAAAAAGTAAAAAAAAAA
>NW_021251925.1:0-893 GCF_002162155.2 Triticum dicoccoides
TTTTTTTTGGCTTTTTCGTGGACTATAGGTATGAAGAACAGACTCGATCTAAACTATGAAAAACTGTAAAATCTCACCGAGCAACCTGGAAATCTGATACCACTTGATAGAGACAAAGGTGTCCCGTCTTTCGATGAGATGATGGATTTCGCTTTGGTGGAAGTCGACTTTGACGATCCGACTACGAACGTGCGAGGACGTCGCGCCTTAGCAATCGCTAAACCAACTCCGAGAGGTTATTGACCACGCCGGAGCACGATCAACCTGACCACGAGGGTCTGTTTCCTGCGAGCAAACGAAGAACAAGCAAGGAACTGAGATTGCAATCTGGATATTGCGAATATGAGATGAAAGCTTTATTGATCAAGGTGGGGTTCTGTGACGCCTTTGTCTGGTCGTTGAACACAAACGAAGTACGCGAAATTGCAGCTATGGCGAACTTTAATCTAAACAAAACCCAAAGTCTGAATGGTGCCCTAAGGGCTGTATATATGGAGGAAGAGGGGGGGAATTTCGTGGCCCTTGGTGGAGGGGTCCGAAATCAACCCTATCTCTTGTTTCCCCACACATACAGACTCTAAAAAAAGCCTATACTTATGTATTTCGAAATTACATGGGCCTGGCCCAATAATAAGGTGACGCAGCACCTAGAATAGCCTCTAGACGAAACTTATGAAGTGGCATCTTGTATATTTCGTCCAAGGCTTCATGCACCCATTATGGTGGCTTCAATGTCCTGAAATCATCACTTGTAACTCCGTTCTTGTTCCCCTTGCGCATGCCATCATCTCCATGCTTGCTCTTGCTCCAATGTTCATCCATCTCCAAGCTAGGCCCTTCATTTGTAAGCAAAACAAATGTATCCAATTTAGGCAGTATCATATTCTCATGAA
>NW_021251926.1:0-1738 GCF_002162155.2 Triticum dicoccoides
TCTATGAGCAAGAAGAGAGATGTCATGAATAAACATACATCTCCAGGAACTAAAAGAAGGCCTAGTCAGCCGAAAGTCTTTCCATTTCTGACTAACCAAATACACCATCCGCAATGAACAAGACCTCAAAGAATGTGTGCAAATGTTGACATTATTTGTTTTATGTTTTATCTTTTCTTCTTAAAGGGTAATACCAATATGTCAGGAATTCATTCTTCCTTGGAAAACCTCATTATTTTTATTTTATTTTTTCTTAAAGGGTAATACTAATGCCACAAATTCATTTTTTTCTTATAAAACTTCATCATTTTCATTTTGTTTTAGTTTTTATTTTTATTTATATATATATATATATTTTAATGGTAATACCAATGCCATGAATTCATTTCTTTGAGGAAACATTTTTTTTGCAAAAAAATCACTACTATATGCTTATTCTTGCATATATTACAAAAAAGGTGCAATGCATGTGTGAATTGTGTGTACTTTTTGACATTATTTTGTTTTAATATCTCCCAATTTATTTCTTCTTATAAGGTAATATCAATGCCACTAATCCATTCATTCTTAGAAAACTTCGTTAATTTGTAGGCATATAGTTTTCAAACGGAAGGAACACAACTAAATTACAACGCCACCTAAACCCGACGTATGAGATATGTTAAGTAGTAGTTTTCTAAAGGGGAACACACGAACAATTGTTCTCAGGGTTAGATGTTCTCACAAAAACAAAGATGTTCCTGCATGGATCCTAAGAATAATTTCATTGATGTTCTTTCATGTAACGGAGAAACTGTTGCGTTTTATTCCAGCAATATTTTCCCACATCCAAGCGATCTTACAGGTAGACAGTACCGATCCTACCATCCTGGTCTGTGTTGTGCAGGTCAGGTGTACAAGAATGCATGCCCTTCATCCACTATGAATCTATCGACGGTGAGAACAGCCAGGCCACCGACGCAGGTGATCTTATTTGGTATGGTTGTCGCCGGTAGAGGCCAACGGTCAGCAGGGCCATGCAATAAGGAGCGGGCGACATCGACCCGACACGTACGCATGTGTGCTCATTGTACAGTTCAAGTGCATTCATGCAAGGTTGGCGCTGGTCCAGGCCAACCGACGAGGTGAGTCACTAGAAGGAACACAACTAAATTCACTACCACTAAAATTAGCTGGTTCTTAGATGGAAAAAAGTGACTTATCCAAATTCTAAATTCGGTCACCTTACCCCTAGTCAAAGGTCGAGTGGATACTATATGAAAAAATGATTTGCCGAAAAAGTGGATTCCAAATCTCCATTGAAGTAGGACTTGACCAAGATTGAAGTCGTACTTGACTAAGATAGTACATTTTGTTGGCGCCGTCTCTCCTCACAGCGCCCCTTCTTCTTCTCCCTCTCGGTTGCCTCTCACGACACACACACACATGACAATGGAGACACAAGATATTTGGTGGCAGGCTGCCTCGCACAGCCCGACCACTTCTTCTCTACTTTTATTTCTCTTGGCTCAAAGAAACAACACGGTTTACATCTCTTATATAGGGTCACAGACGCACGCATCCTGCAGCCACACTTCTCCACTAACAGCATGACCTTCATGCACTAACGCACTACCTACATGCATGCCCATGCCCAGCTCGTGCGTAGCATTCTCTCAACGGCCACACACGACCTGACCAGTGGCCAGCACGCCCACACAACTACTAGTTACATGCAGCTAACAAACTAATCAAATCA
>NW_021251927.1:0-2338 GCF_002162155.2 Triticum dicoccoides
TTCTTGTACGAGTTGACGCGACACATCAAAGCACTGCACTCGATATAAGTCTTTTTACACATTTCAAATAGACATATTTTGCTTCGTATGTAGTCACTTGTTGCAATCCCTAAAAGGACTTATATTTGGAAACGGAGGGAGTACAATGCATGCATGCATGTCGTGACCTCCCTTTTAATACTTGCATGTGTTGATTGGATGCACCTTGCCAAATTTTGACTATAAATTTAACTAACCAAATTTTCATGCATGTCACAAAAAATTACCGGGCTGTTTGGATTGTGACTATGTTTGTCTTATGTTGCCATATTATTTTTCCCACACTTGCCACACTTGCCTAACTTGAGTTGCTCAAATTGTTAGACACACTTTGGCTTGCCTAAGGGAATCTTGCCACACTTTTTGTGTCTATGACATGTGGGGTTCACTGCTAATAAAAAAATTCTTGTCTTAGGTGTGGCGAATAAAAAAAACTTATATTTAGGAATGGATGGAGTAGAAAATATAAATAATAATGCATGTTGGGGCAACCCATGTTTCCGATAATTTTAGCCGTGAGCTTGTTCACAATTTTTATGAGGGGGTGGTTGTTCATTTAATGCAGGGACTTGTACCAGACTTGAATGATACAAAGTGCGACCTGGCACCCTCAAAAAAAAAGTGCGACCTGGCACACCGTAACACCACTTGGAACAAGCGGGTAGCTATCTCAAAAAACAATCAACAACTAAAAAACGACGACCTGGCACGTATAGTACACAATTTTAAACGATTGTTTTGATGGAGTGAAAAAGGAAAACTACCCCACTACGTATATATAGGCCAGAGCCTTCGCGCTTGCTTGCTAGGGTTACTCTATTCACACACTCTCATCCTCTCCAGATCTAAACAAGATAGGGGTGGTAACACTGTCTTTCTCCCTTCAAAAAACACTGTCTTTCTATCCTCACCACTGGTTACAGACCCGGAAGTATCCCCCTTCGCCGGTGAAGGGGAGGAGGGGCAGCGTTTAGGCCATCGTCGAGAGCGAGGGAGGAGACTAGTGTCGGCTGCACCGTTACCTCTGGCCGAGCGCCAGCGAGAGAGGTCCTCTGATCCCTTCGTCGTTGCCCTAGTGTGGGCGGATCCGGCCTCCCGCCGCCCACCTATCCACATCCCGACGACCTTCAGGTATATCTTCCTTCGAAACCGCCTTAGCTCTACTTCCCCAGCTCGCTACGTCGCTGCATGTGCATCATTTTCTACCTCTCAGCCCCTCTCGATCGGATGGTCCAACGTCACCTACTTTTCTTCTTCTATTGTTAGAGGTAAAGCTACTTCATGGAGTCGAATCTTGTACTTGGTTCAAACAAGAAATAAAGTGGGGGTCGAGGAATTTAGTATGTAGTACATCGGACTTGGTACAAACAGGAAGGAAAGGGGGTGAAAGTAGTACCGACTGGTTATCCAACCGGTCTCTTGGTCGAAAAGGGAAATATAGGGGTAACGTTGTACACAGTGGTATGACCAGGACTATATTTTCTATCCACACATAGTAGTAGGTGGCTAGAGTGAACGAAAATGGGACCAACCCAAATATGTTTCTTGGATGTTTGTTTCTCGGGGCAACAAACTATGAATCACCACTTTATGCCCCTATTTAGGTACATGGTGCTGGACTGCTGGTGCACCCACTGTCCCATGCCCTTATACCAAATATTTAGTTGTTCTTAATCTAATGCCCCTGGTAAAAATGAAGCCATGCCACTGTTACAAGCCATGACAAGTTTAGCAAAATGTTTTTGCCTATAATTGTTTGAGACTCTGACTGTTTCCTCTGTAGCTTTTTGTGCAAACAGGGATATCCAGTTCACCTAGTTGCTGTTGTGACCTTTTGGTAGTAACACCCCGGATGTAACTTTCCATCTTTGTAACTCCAACTCTTGCCATTTTCGGCTATGTGTTATGATATTCCCTCCGTGGTTGGCTTTTGTCTTTTGTTTTGCATTTTGTTCATGTCATGCATCTCATATCATGTCATCATGTGCATCTCATTTGCATACGTGTTCGTCTCATGCATCCGAGCATTTTCCCCGTTGTCCGTTTTGCAATCCGACAATCCCACATGCACCAGCGCACCCCTCTTGACTCTTTTCGTGTGCGGGTATAAACGTTCTCGGAATGGACCGAGCCTTGTCAAGTGGCCTTGGTACACCACCGGTAGACCACCTGTCAAGTTTCGTGCCATTTGGAGGTCGTTTGATACTCCAACGGTTAACCGCATAACCGCAAAGGCCTCTTTTGGGTTGCTGCCCAACACCCCTCCTAAACAGCCCAATAACCCATCTAAGTCACTTCA
>NW_021251928.1:0-391 GCF_002162155.2 Triticum dicoccoides
TTTTTATTTATTTTGTATATTAGTTTTGATCTAAATTAAATTTTATAAAATTGAATGAAGTTTATTGAAAACAAACAAACTTCACAATAAAAATTATATATGATAGGAAAATATATCAAATGACGATTTTAATAATATTAACTTGGTATTGTGGATGAAATTATAGAAAGTTCGACCCAAAACAAAGCTAACATGCGAAATACATAAAAACTGAGATAGTACTAGCTAGCGGCCGAAATCACTATATGACCTTTTCAGCAATTTTTGTCACAAAATGAATTCGACATGAAAGTATTTTTCAATTTGACCCTTTTAGCAACGTCACAGTCTGTGGCGTTTCTTCTCCATATAGAAACACCGAGCTATCTCGCGCTTCAGCTCCACATTCAAA
>NW_021251929.1:0-753 GCF_002162155.2 Triticum dicoccoides
TGGCCCTCCTACAATTATATAAGCATGGTGGCAGGCGTAGGCACCCAGGACGCGGCTTGTATGAGGTCCCGGTGCGATGCTCCGGTGGCATTGCTACCCCCCTAGGGCCCCCGTCCCGCCTAACCCTGTAGCATTTGACCACGGGATCTACCCCTTTGACTTTGCACGGACGGGCTTTGAGCAGTAGATGTATCCACCCGGTTGTGTAAGGTCAGCCCATAGGCCCACGGTAACATCTGGCCCGGATGTTGCTCCAAAGTGTTCATATGGGCTGACCTAACACAACCGGGTGGGGAGGTCCATTGGTCAAAGCCCGTCCGTGCAAAGTCAAAGGGCTAGATCCCATGGTCAAACGCTACAAGGTTAGGCGGGACGGGGGCACTGGGGGTAGCAATGCCACCGGAGCGTCGCACCGGGCCCTCATACATGCGGGGTGGTGTGGTGGCATGTCCGAAGAGGCGGTACGCGTCTCTGGTGCGTGGCCCCCCCTCACGGACGGCGATGACACGGTAGTAGACGTTCTGCGGTAACGATGCGGCGTCAATATTACTAAATACTCAGAGCGCGATAAAATCATGAGTTTTTTTGCACGACGTGGGCACATGTGCTATAGGAACGACGGTATTTTTTCATAATTTTTGGTGATGGAGAAGTATCCGAAAAATTCCCTCTACGCGGATTGCCCTTCGCGCGTCTACGGCTGTGGCCGGCGGCCTCCGGGGGCTAGCATGCCGCCAAATCTTGCGTAGGCGG
>NW_021251930.1:0-387 GCF_002162155.2 Triticum dicoccoides
GTCTTAAATGATTTTTTAACGTTAAAGGTGATCGCGGCCTTCTTTTAAATGTTTTATCTAGATAAAGCAAAAATGAGTGTGTCTAGATTAGTGATATTTTCTTACGGGCACCTGCAAGATTTACATGAAAATGTTTTCCTATGGCCGCTCAATTCTTTTGATTGATGTCGTAATTGAGGCGTCTATCACCATGAACTGTCCTATGTTCTTTAATGGTATTAAGCTATGAGCTACCCTATGTTTCAAAGAGTTCATGAGTTGCGTATGACCATGAGACTCAAATTACATGATGCATGATATTCCACAATTTATATTTTGTCCATGCTGTATGTCCATGGAAATGTTTTATACATTAGTATCTAACATAATTACATAAATGGCTATAGA
>NW_021251931.1:0-1301 GCF_002162155.2 Triticum dicoccoides
CAGATCAAAAGTCATATTTCCCGCTCCTCTAGTTTCTTAAACCAGCACGGTTTCTTTTTCCAGCAGGAATACTCCCAAAAAAGGGCTTCCATTCAAAGTGGAAATAAAGAGACCGGTTTGTTCTCCCTCTTTGCCTAGCGGTTAATTAGATTGTAGGTCCCCTCCCAGGCCTCGCAACCAAGAGTCACTTGTCGAAAGTTGACCAAGAAGACAATAACTATCGAGGCAGGAATAGATAGATGAAACTCTAAAATGTTTCACCTTCTTCTATGGTCATTCTTATTTTTCTGAAGTTGAAGTTGTGCTCGCCCATGTAAGCTTCATTAGGTTTGTGGACATCACAACCCCATTCTCCTATATCTCTTCAACATGCAAGCACTTTGTTAGGGCCGGTGGTTTTCTGGAAGTGGGTTCACTGTTTATGCCTCCATGGAATCTGGCTAGCTCGAAGAGTCCCCAGATGACCTCGAGTTGCTCCTGGCATTCCCAGTGATGTCATTAATGATTGGACCGTTCACCTTGAACGGAAAATCATTGAACAGTAGTGAGGAAGGAGTTGGGTGTTTCCTAACTTCCATTGCGAGAGTGGTTTTTTTAGACCAAGGGACGTTCCACCTACATTGCACCAATGATAATCACTCAAATCGAAAAATGGCTAAATAATTTGAATTTGCAGGCTTGGCTGTGACCATGTTTAGGGTGCTTATTTGGTGGCCAAATGACATCCGAGGAGCTCTTTACATACAAAATATATATATCAAATTTTGTCCTCAAAGTTATGTACGCATAGTTTGAGTAGAAGTTGTATTTTTTATATATGAAGCTCATTTGATACTATTTGGTCACCAAACAATGCAAGCACCTCAAACACTTGTTCAATAAATGCCCCAAAGTTTATTTTGCTATTTTTTATCAGTTTACTCTTCAACGTGGATAAATTGCACTTTGCTGTAGCCACTAATTTTCCGTCCCATCCCGCATCTCTGATGGTAGCAAGCTCGAGGTACCGGTCGGGAGTTTTTAGCTGGAAGGACGTGGCTATCGTGACTCCAAGGGCATATCGATGCAGGGGTACTATTCTAGGGACGAAGCCATTAGGAGTTGCTTTTGACAGTGATCCTTTTGACCGGGTATCGCAATACCCAAACATTGCTACATTAACATACATGAATTTGTATGACAGTGGGAAGTAACATTGAATTATGAAAATGACATAGGGAGACAATATTCCCCGGCCCTTTTGGCGCGCACGATGCAAGTAATCTAGAATTATATGTGTCAACATGTATAGTGTGTGTGAC
>NW_021251932.1:0-387 GCF_002162155.2 Triticum dicoccoides
GTTTGATGCATTAAGATCCACCAAGAGCCGGAAGGTTTCTGCTTGAAGCTGCTGAGCACGAGCATCCAAAGCTGCTCATTCTGCTGCCATCCGGGTTTCCTCCACGACCAGATTTTCCTTAGCTTGCACCATCTCCTCCCGCAGGCGTGCTACTTCCGCGTCATGCTGGGCTTTATCCGCCGGCTCTACCGCAGCGGCTAACAGAGTCGTCAGTTTATCCATGAGGTCCATGAGAACCTGAGTCGGGGGGCGCGCGGGGTCTCCTGACCCGGCTGCTGCCGACCCGGTGGCTGCTGCTGTCGCTGCGGTGGAGTTCTGCCCGGGCTGCGTCCCTGCCATGAAGACTCCGGCCCAATTCGGCGGCCCAAGGGGGTCCGAAATACTGCT
>NW_021251933.1:0-427 GCF_002162155.2 Triticum dicoccoides
CTGATTTGATTTGACGATAGCCCATACTCAAATCAAAGGATTGATAAGACAATAGGTCCAGCAACTGATCACAGGGACCAATCGATGAAGATATCATCTTTCTTCAACACACACTACACAAGAATATCCCTTTGGAACGAACTAAGTCAGGCAAGCTTTTATCTTCCAACTCTCCAAGTTGTTGTCTAGCTTAACCAACTAGCTCAGGGATATCTAACACCGATTCTTAGAGAGAAGGTGGTTCACAAGAATCCAACTTGATCACGAGCTCAACATAACAGTCAGGGAACAACCTGGTAATACTTCCGAGAAGATATTCGGAAGATCACGAACCACCGATATGTTACTAAGCTCGAGAACAATCTTGCTTTTTGAGGCAAGACGATATGATCAATAGAGCGAAGATTTGAAATAATCCTAACTCATC
>NW_021251934.1:0-1039 GCF_002162155.2 Triticum dicoccoides
CTGACCCGTTTTGTGGACTATTTCTGAACCCCGGGGTGCATTTACGTGTCGGTCATCAATACTCACGGTTTTTGTCGAGTTTGACCCGTTTCGTGGACTATTGCTCACCATTTTGGGGTCCCAACGCGATTTCCATGGTTGTCGAACCCCAAGATGTGCTTATGTGTCGGTCATCAACACTCACAATTTTGGCTAATTCTGGTCCGTTTCGTGGACTATTACTCACGATTCTGGCCCGTTTTAGGGTCCCAGAGCGATTTTCACGATTGACGATCCCTATGGTGTGTTTGCATGTCCGGTGTCAATACCCACAGTTTTGGTGAATGCTGACCATTTCGTGGACTATTACTCACTGTTTTGGGGTCTCGGAGTGATTTTCGCGATTTGTGAACTCCGAGGTGCGTTTACGTGTCGGTCATCAACACTCACAATTTTTGCCAATTCTGGTCCGTTTCGTTGACTATTACTCGCCGTTTTGGGGTCCGAGAGCGATTTCCATGATTTACAATCCCCGGGGTGCGTTTACGCGTCTGTCGTCAACACTCACAGTTTTGCCAATTCTGACACGTTTTGTGGACTATTACTTACCCTTTTGGGGGCCCAAAGCGATTTGCATAGTTGTTGAACCCCAAGGTGCTCTTACGTGTCGGTCATCAACACTCGCAGTTTTGGCCGATTCTAGCCCGTTTCATGACTTTTACTCACCGTTTTGGGGTCCCAAAGCGATTTCCATGGTTGTTTAACCCCAATGTGTGCTTACGTGTTGGTCGTCGAAACTCGCGGTTTGGGCCGATTCAGGCCCGTTTCTTGGACTATTACTCAGTTTTCGGGTCCATTAGTGATTTCGGCGTTTGACGAACCACGGGTTGCGTTTATGTGTCGGTCATAACCACTCACAATTTTGGCCAATTCTTGTCCGTTTATGGACTATTACTCACCGTTTTGGGGTCCCAGAGCGATTTTCACAATTGACAATCCCAGGGTGCGTTTGCATGTCCGTCGTCAACACTCATTGTTTCGGCATATCCTAACCCATTTC
>NW_021251935.1:0-1063 GCF_002162155.2 Triticum dicoccoides
CACAGGTGTGATATATTCGACATGCGTCCACACACCATGTGTGGTGTAAGCATGAGGCAGCCCACACGAGTTGTGTATGAACAGACACTAGAATTGCCCACACGTGTGGGCGCGGCTACTTCGTGCCACATCCCACAAATACTACTCATCTTCATCCTGCGCGTGTGGCACGAAGCAAAAATGCCCACACGTCCTGGCGCAGCTACGTTAGGTACACCGCGGGATGACGGTTTAGTTGCATCCTGGTTGGCAGATATAGTTATCCGGGATGGCAAGTGTAGTTGTAAAAGCATGATAACTCTATCTGTTTTGGTTAATTATAGTTGTCATGTCTAATTTATGATAGTTGCCGCGTGTAATCAAACCGTAATTGTCGTGTGTGATTAACTACTTGCCACATATGGTCAAACAGTAGTTGCCATGTGTATTTACCTAGTTGTCACGTGTGGTCCAACCATAGTTGCCATGCATTGTTAATCACAGTTGCCATGTGTGTTTATCTAGTTGCCACGTGCGCGTAACTGCAGTTGACGTCTAGCAAAGAATCACAATTGCCATGTGTGTTTACCTAGTTGCCACGTTCGTCTAACTGCAGTTGCCATCCACAACGTAGGAGTGTCTTGTGGGCAAAAAGCAGTTCGCCCACACGCGCATGAACTAGGTGGCTGGCTGTGTGGGCAAAAATTAGTTCGCCCACACAGCGCAGCTGGCAAACAACATGGTGCGAGCGTGTGGGCAAACTCTCCCACACCCACACATAAGCCCCGTCCTACGTGGCACACCAAATTCACCTTTTTGTGTCAAGATCGTGCAAAAAACAGTGAACGACGATCTAAACGTGTAGGCGAATTGGGGAACGCCCACACATGTGGGCGTTAGTGTTTCCGTTTTTGAATATTTGTTCTAGGTGATGCAATTAAATTGTGCTTAAGTTCCTAAACAGCCTACTAAACGACATTACTGGCACATATGCCAAGGCCATCAGTTTCAAAATGGGAAGCATAAGACTGGCTCCAAACTTCTTTTCAATCGAAAGACGAGGCTCTTGATCAGTTTTTTTTTT
>NW_021251936.1:0-781 GCF_002162155.2 Triticum dicoccoides
CCTTGTTAATAATGATGCATATGTAGATAGATCTGATGTAAGTCTTGCTGGGTACATTTGTACTCACGTTTGCCTATTTATGTTTTTGCAAAGAGACTTCAGTCTCACTAGTAGTTTCGCGTGGACTTCGACGTTTAGCTTGTTACCTCAGCTACGATCTTGTGCCCTCGGCAGGATCTGATAGATAGTCAGGCTTCTCAGCCTTTTTCATTTATAGATGTCTGTACTCAGACATGATAGCTTCCGCTTGTGCTTTGACTTGTATGCTCTGATTGTTGGGTCATGAGACCCATATTTGTAATATCTCGCTCCTCGGAGCCTAATGAATAAATTACTTGAGTCGTAGAGTCATGTTGTGATGCCATGTTGTATTTGCACATATCGAGCATATTGTGTGTATGTTATTGAAATGCTTGGTATGTGTGGGATCTGACTATCTAGTTGTTTATCTTTAGTAGCCTCTCTTACCGGGAAAAGTCTCCTAGTGTTTCCATTGAGCCTTGGTAGCTTGCTACTGCTCCGGAACACTTAGGCTGGCCGGCATGTGTCCTTCTTCGTTCCTGTGTCTGTCCCTTCGGGGAAATGTCACGCGATGAATACCGGAGTCCTGTTAGCCCGCTACAGCCCGGTTCACCGGAGTCCTGCTAGCCCAGTGCTACAGTCTGGATTCACTCGCTGATGACCGACACATTCGATGCTGGGTCATGGATGCCTGTCCCTGTAAGTTTGTGCCACTTTGGGTTTACGACTAGCCATGTCAGCCCGGGCTCCTTATCATATG
>NW_021251937.1:0-402 GCF_002162155.2 Triticum dicoccoides
CAAATAAGTTTAAAAAACATTGAAGTGGCCGTGTAACAGATGAGTTCTCGTCCGAAACCCTGATACTCCGAAAGAGTTTGTCCAGTTTGTACACGAAGTGCGTCCAGTTTTTGCCGTGACCCTCTCTACTCTTTCGCGCATGCTATGCGGGTGATATGATGATACCATGCCAACTTTCAACATTTTCAGGACTCATTTTGTAGTGATTTTCAATTTCACGGTCATTTAGCTCTCTAAACAATTAGGTAAATGACCGAAAAACAGCAAATGATATCAGAACATGTTGGAAATTGATGACGTCGCTTTGAATGCTGCATACTGAACACAAAAGAAGTCCGGAGTTCAAATAAGTTTAAAAAACATTGAAGTGGCCGTGTAACAGATGAGTTCTCGTCCGAAACC
>NW_021251938.1:0-1307 GCF_002162155.2 Triticum dicoccoides
AGTAGTGATCTCCAGGAAACCGTGCTACTAACATCCCGATAGTAGTAGCGCTCTAGGTCAAACAAGCGCTACTACTATAATTGCCACGGCGTTTCCCCAGGCTAGATATAGTAGTAGCGCCCTTCTCCTGGACGCGCTACTGCTAAAGTACTCAGTAGCAGCGTTTTTCTTTAAAACACGTTGTTGTTAAGTATCACCGCAACTAATTAAGTTTAGTCCCATACTGCTAAGCGAACAAGATGTTTACCACCTGAAATATGTTACTTCTCAAACTATCTCGAGCACTTGGTCTTCATTGAACTATATGTGTAGGATTTTTGGCTGCAATATGAATCTTCGCCTGTGCCTATACAGGTATGGTGAAGATTCATGTTGACTATTTAGATTCTACACAAAAAGATCAATGATGACCAATGTATATTTTTGAATCTTCACAAAATAACTGCTTCATTTAGTAGTAGCGTTTTTTCCTAAAACGCGCTATAGCTAATTAGCTATAGCGCGTTTACTTAAGAGCGCTACTGCTAGTTCGACTTAACCACCCGCGCGCAGGCTCAAATTTTTGCTAAGTCCTCCTTTCCCCCATGTTCCCCTACTCCTCTGTCGCCGCCACCCAAGCCCGAGCCTGCCCTCACCGCTGCCACCTGAGGCCGCCCTCAACCTCACCGCTGCCGCCCGTCGCCACCCGAGGCCGCCCTCAACCTCACCGCCACCGCCCTCCGCCGCTCTCGACCTCACCGTCACCCCCCTCGACCTCACTGCCGCCGCCCGAGCCCACCCAGGACCGCGCCTCCCGATCCGGAGCCCGCCCTCGCTGCCCCTCCCTTCATCGCCGAGCACCTCCTAGCCACCATCTCTCCCCTATCTATAAGCCCCCCACCCCTACCCCACCCCCTCTCTCTCTGCTTAGTTAGTAGATGTTTTGTAGTAGTAGTAGATGTTAATTTAGGGTTCATAGATAATGATTTTTAGTAGTAGTAGATGTTAATTAGTATTAGTGATGGTACTAGTTAACTAGGGCAGTATGGTTAATAGTACATGTTTTTTACTATTGTATAATGTAGTTTTTTTACTAATTTTAGTAAGTGTTTAAAATAATTAGTAAGTAAATTAATAAACTAGTCGAACTAGTTTAGTTTTAGTTGAACTAGTTTAGTAAGTTAATTAATAAACTAGTTGAATTAGTTGAATTAATAGAACTAATGTATTTTGAGTAAGAAAATTAATATAACTAGTTGAACTAGTTTATTTTTAGTTTATTCTATTTATAGTAAGTTTATATTTAGTAAGAACTATCTGAATTAATA
>NW_021251939.1:0-501 GCF_002162155.2 Triticum dicoccoides
GTATGCCTCATGACAACTGAAGCCACACGAGTTGAACTATGCCACGCATGATTTGGAGTTAGCAGCCGTGGTGCATGCACTAAAGACCTGGAGACATTATCTTATTGGAAACCGTTGTGATGTGTACACGGATCATAAGAGCTTGAAGTACATTTTCACACAGAAGGAGTTGAACCTCAGGCAGAGGAGATGGTTGGAACTTATAAAGGATTACGACATGAAGCTACACTACCATCCAGGAAAAGCCAATGTCGTAGCAGATGCTTTGAGCCGGAAGAGTTATGCTAATGTTCTTGTGAGCAATGGAATGCCAAAGGAATTAGCTGCAGAGATCATGGAACTACGATTGGACATTGTTCCAAGAGGTTTTCTTGCAACAATGGAAGTTCAGTCGACACTGTTGGATAAGATTCGAGAAGCTCATAAGGAAGACAAAGAGATTGCTGAGATAAGAGAGAGGATGGGCGAAGGTAAAGCCAAAGGTTTTCGCGAAGATGAGCA
>NW_021251940.1:0-1960 GCF_002162155.2 Triticum dicoccoides
TGCCGCGCCGTGATTTTGTTGGTGTTCTAGGCTCGCGTCTCTAGCACAGTCTAGCCTAGGACCAGCACAGTACCGTCGTTGAGCGTTTATTCAACTTTGCATCTCTGAATTGATTATTGCTGACCCTTTTTGCTACCATATTATAAGCCTTCCCAGCTCCACATACATCTACGTCGTGCGTTTGACTCTCCCTGGTAATCGCTCTATCCAAGCTTTGAGAGTTTTTGACTACAACGGTTGCCGATCACCGCCTGCTGCTGGGTAAGAACTGGTAAGAATTTGAGATTTGCTTGACGGATTTGTGACACCCACCACCACCTCTTGTTAGTAGTCTGTAGGATCATATTCTTGTGTGTTTCTATTGCTGCTAACCATGCCAGGATCACAAGCCGACGAGACTGACTGGGAGAACATGACGAATAAGGATTTGCATGATAAATTTTAGCAAATGATGAGTGAACAGGTGCAAGACGTGCTAAACAGATTTGAAGAGGCCATGGAGAAGATAGATGGCATGGAGAAGACGTTCGAAACAAAGCTCGATAACAAGTTTAATGAATTGCTCGCGCGTCTTCCACCACCACCAGCAGCTGCACCTAACGCACCTCTCCAACAACAACAACAACGACTACCTCCACGTCGCGAAATAGACCTCCGCCGAGCGAGCCGTGTTCCTCTTGCGTTTGGCCAAACTGTTGGTGCTGCTGTTGATACTTCTGTGGCTCCTGCTGCTGATGCGGAGGAGGATGATTATGTGGGAGATTACGAGGATGAGGTTGCTCAAAATCAGAACTACGTGCAAACACCAGCACCACCACCAGCAGGTCAACCTCAGGTATATATTCGTAATGGTAGGCCTGCACCACCACCTCAGGTACGAGATGATGTCCATATTCCTAAACTGAAATTGAATATTCCACCATTTGAGGGTAGATATGTTCCTGATATATATCTTACTTGGGAGTTAGAAACTGAACAACGTTTTACATGTTTACAATATCCCGAGGAGAGACGGGTTGCTGCTACTGTTTGTGCTTTCACTAGTTTTGCATGTGTCTGGTGGTCTGAACATTGTAGATTATATCCTATTCCAACTACTTGGGCTGCTTTTAAAACTGCTATGCGTACGCGTTGGGTTCCACCATATTATCAACGTGAATTGCTTCAAAAATTGCAGCGTTTAAGACAAGGAAAAAATTCTGTAGAAGAATATTATCAGGAATTACAAACTGACATGATTCGATGTGGTATTGTTGAGGAGAATGAAGCTATGCTTGCACGTTTTCTGGGTGGATTAAATAGAGAGATTCAGACCATTCTAGACTATAAGGAGTATGCTAATATCACTCGTTTATTCCATCTTGCTTGTAAAGCTGAACGTGAAGTGCAGGATCGACAAGCATTGGCGCGAACTAACTTTTCTGCAGGCCGACCTTCATCATGGACACCGCGTGCATCTTCTACTTCAACTGCACCAGCACCTCAATCAGGTGCCTCCTACAGCCGTGATACAAGAAAACAGGAACAACCACCATTATCTGCCAAGAGCACACCTGCCAGGCCTGCACAGAGTTCTTCTTCTTCCAGGGAATCAACAGGGCACACAAGTGATATTATTTGTCGTCGTTGTAAGGGAGGAGGTCATTATGCGAGAGAATGCAAATCTCCGCGTGTGATGATTGCTACCGAGGGTGGTGGATATGAGTCCGCTAGTGACTATGATGAGGAGACATTGGCTCTTATTACACGTGAAGAACATGGTGGAGATGATTCTGATCATGAGACGCAATACATGTGATAGAGGCGGGGTGTCCCGATCTTTCGATGAGATGATAACTATCGATTTGGTGGAGACGACTTTGACGATCCGACTACAAACGTGCACGACGTTGCGCCTTAGCAATCGCTAAACCAACTCCGTGAGGTTACTGACCACGCCGGAGCACAATCAACCTGACCA
>NW_021251941.1:0-1427 GCF_002162155.2 Triticum dicoccoides
CAGAGATCCATGGCCGACAGGACGCCCGGAGAGGTCGTCTCGTGCGCAAAGGCGACAGCCGCGCTGCGCAAGTGCATGGAGGGCAAGGACGTCTTGGCGAAGCACCTCGCCGCCATGGATGAGGGCATCAAGGAGGACGAGTGGCGGCGGTGGGATCCCTATGTGCAGAAGAAGCTGAAGCTGGACGCAAGGTATAGGTGGTGGACCGGCATGAAGAAGAGTGAAGAAGAGTACAACTAGAAGCCTCGCTAGCTTATTACTATGTCAAACTGTAACCCAACTAGCTAGATTTAAATGATGGAGTTAACTTGGTTTAAAGGTTATTTGGACCAATTGTCAGCTATCAATGGCTATAGTCATGTTGAATTGACTGTTACCTAGAATTAATTGGCCGAGTTGATCTTATGGTACCCCCTCGATTCAATGCTTAGCGCATTCTCGTCTTTTTATTTTGTCAACCAAATTATACTGTTTGGGAAAATATACGTGGTATGCCCTCCATTCAAGAAGTATGTGCTATCCTTTTCGGGAAAATATACGTGGTACTTCCTCTATTCCTATATGACGTTATTGCAGTTCAAATTAAACTACCAAAGCGTCATATATTTAGAAACGGAGGGAGTATATGTCATCAAATCATATCATTTGATTCATCCATGGATGAAGTTTTTAAACATATGCTTTTTGTCACATATGACATATTTGGTTAGTCGTGTCAAACAATTCGTTTGTAATCGCAAGTTTTCCTCTTAATTTCTTCCTGAGATTGACAGTTGAATCAAGTGTTGGTGTTCATGATGGCAACATAGAGATTGGTAGCTTTAGTCTGGGCTCAAGGACTAAGAAGCATCAACTGAAAATAAGATATGTGTCCCGGGACCGAAGAACAAGTAAACATCCATTTTTATTTTTGCTGCAGATTCGCTGGCAAGGAGAGGGGAGGGGATGGGAACCTGGGGTTAGTGCTTGAAGAGCAGGTTTTGAGTTTATTTCTCTGTTGATGCTCTCATTGTTGGAGGCAAAGCCGAATGGGATAGCAGACACCCAACTATACAATAAATGGTGTTTTGGTCCCACGGATCGACTCTAGTCTACTGGTTGATTGTCCGATGCCTCACTCTCAGGGTTGTAGTGGTTGCGATTGCGATTCTTAGATTTCATCTTCTAGTTCTCTTGGTCCTATTTCACTGTGATCCAATGAAAAAGCAGTGGTTTAGCATCCTGCCTTGTAAGATGTGTCTACCTGGTCAAATTTTGTTCAATGATCTTAGTTTTCGAGTATTCGGGTGGTCGACTCATAAGACTCATGAGGACCTTGTAAGGTGTGTCTCCCTGGTTGGTGGTGCTCCTTTGAGTACCTAGTCGTGATTTCCAGGGTAAAACCCCAAGGTCTGGCCTTTATTGGTTGTGCCTGGCACTGGCCTTGT
>NW_021251942.1:0-1553 GCF_002162155.2 Triticum dicoccoides
GAAAGGTAAAAGTGCGTATAATCCATGGACTCAACATTAGTCAAAAGAACTCATATACTTATTGCAAAAATTTAGAAGTCATCAAAAATCAAGCACTATGCGCATGCTCCTAGGGGGATAGATTGGTAGGAAAAGACCATCGCTCGTCCCCGACCGCCACTCATAAGGATGCACAAGCCAGGTACACTTCATGTTTCAAATTTGTTACACAACTTTAACCATACGTGCATGCTACGGGACTTGCTAACTTCAACGCAAGCATTCTTTAAATTCATAATCACCCAACTAGCATGACTTTAATATCACTACCTCCATATCTCAAAACAATTATCAAGTATCAAATTCATCATGGCATCCTATTCACTTCCTATGATAGTTTTTATTATACCCAACTTGGATGCCTACCATTTTAGGACCAACTTTATAACCATAGCAAATACCATGCTGTTCTAAAAGACTCTCAAAATAATATAAGTGAAGCATGAGAGACTAGCAATTTCTACAAAAATAAGTCACCACCGTGCTCTAAAAGATATAAGTGAAGCACTAGAGCAAAAAATATCAAGCTCAAAAGATATAAGTGAAGCACATAGAGTATTCTAGCAAATTTCTAATCAAGTAGGATTCTCCCAAAATGTGTGTACAGCAAGGATGATTGTGGTAAACTAAAAATCAAAGACTAATATAATACACGACGCTCCAAGCAAAACAGATATCTTGTGGCGAATAAAAATATAGCTCCAAGTAAAGTTACCAATGAACGAAGACGAAAGAGGGGATGCCTTCCCGGGGCATCCCCAAGCGTAGGCTTTTGGCTATCCATGAATATCTTGGGGTGCCATGGGCATCCCCAAGCTTAGGATCTTGCCACTCCTTATTCCATAGTCCATAAAAGCTTTACCCAAAACTTGAAAACTTCACAACACAAAACTCAACACAAAACTATTTTACTAGCCATAGATGCATCAAAATAAGCAAACAACACACTAAAAACAGAATCTGTCAAAAACAGAACAGTCTGTAGCAATCTGTAACTAACGCAAACTTCTGGAACTCTAAAACTCCTAACAAAATAGGAAGTCCTGGACAATTTGTCTATTGATCAGCAGCAAAAATAATCAACGCAAAAGTACGTTTCTGTGATTTAACAAAACTAAATTCGTGCGCGCAAAGTTTCTGTTTTTCAGCAGAATCAAATCAACTATCATCATAGGTTATCCTACAGGTTCAACTTGGCACAAATACTAATTAAAAGATAAAAACACATCTAAACAGAAGGTAGAAGCAAGATTTATTACTAAACAGAAACAAAAACAAAAACACAAATAAAATTGGGTTGCCTCCCAACTACACTATCGTTTAACACCCCTAGCTAGGCATAAAAGCGAAGATAGATCTAAGTGGTGCCATCTTTGGCACTAAATTCATAAGTAGCTCGCATGATAGATTCATAAGGTAATTTGACATTATTTCTTGGATAGTGCTCCATGCCTTTCTTTAATGGAAACTGGAATCTAATATTCCCTTCCTTCATATCAATAATCTCACCAATC
>NW_021251943.1:0-985 GCF_002162155.2 Triticum dicoccoides
GACTGCATCCTCTACCGCGGTGAATACGAGAATTTGAATGAATGCCCGGTATGCACTGCATTGCGTTATAAGATCAGAGGCGATGACCCTGGTGACGATGTTGAGGGCGAGAAACCCAGGAAGAGGGTTCCCGCCAAGGTGATGTGGTATGCTCCTATAATACCACGGTTGAAACGTCTGTTCAGGAACAAAGAGCATGCCAAGTTGTTGCGATGGCACAAAGAGGACCGTAAGTCGGACGGGGAGTTGAGACACACCGCAGATGGAACGCAATGGAGAAAGATCGACAGAGAGTTCAAAGATTTTGCAGCTGACGCAAGGAACATAAGATTTGGTCTAAGTACAAATGGCATGAATCCTTTTGGCGAGCAGAGCTCCAGCCATAGCACCTGGCCCGTGACTCTATGCATCTACAACCTTCCTCCTTGGTTGTGCATGAAGCAGAAGTTCATTATGATGCCAGTGCTCATCCAAGGTCCGAAGCAACCCGGCAACGACATCGATGTGTACCTAAGGCCATTAGTTGATGAACTTTTACAGCTGTGGGGCAGACCTGGTGTCCGTGTGTGGGATGAGCACAAAAAAGAGGAATTTAACCTACGAGCGTTGCTTTTCGTAACCATCAACGATTGGCCTACTCTTAGTAACCTTTCGGGACTGTCAAATAAGGGATACAATGCATGCACGCACTGCTTACATGAGACTGAAAGTGTACATTTGCCAAATTGTAAGAAGAACGTGTACCTTGGGCATCGTCGATTTCTTCCGAAAATTCATCCAGTAAGAAAGAAAGGCAAGCATTACAACGGCAAGGCAGATCACCGGCCGAAGCCTGCGGAACGCACTGGTGCTGAGGTATTTGATATGGTCAAGGATTTGAAAGTCATCTTTGGAAAGGGTCCTGGCGGACAATCAGTTCCGAAGGGAGCTGACGGGCACGCAGCCATGTGGAAGAAGAAATCTATATTCTGGGAGCTAGAATATT
>NW_021251944.1:0-1866 GCF_002162155.2 Triticum dicoccoides
CTGCTCCCCAGAAACAGTTTCTGCATCCTCTACCACACCCAACCCAGTTATATTCTCACACTCTTCTATTCTCAACTTTGAGAGGCTCGGAAGGAAAGAGAGCAGCAGCGTCAATTCTTTCCCACTAGTATCACACCAACAGATGTCGAGTTCTTCAACTGGAAACCGGTATACTCCATGACACGGATCACCTTCTACCTGCGGCAAGATTCTGCTCACAACCACCATCTCAATCTTCTTCAGAGATGTTAGCACCTGGAAGTCATCCAGCGGCATGGGGGGTATCTTTTTCATATGCAACTCTTCTAGATCAGTCAGGTAGGAGAAATTCAACCCACTCCAGAACACGTCAGCCTAACCACCCTTTCCCTCAATTTCCAAGCTTAACTTCGATCCGTATTTTCTTGGGTAAACAAGCTGCTCAAATCCTGATCCCACGCTTTCTATTTGAGCAGAGCACGGAGCACCAGTCTGCCAAGGGATACGAGGCAACGACACTAGTTTTGGGCAGTCAACAACCTCAAGCTTTCCTAGTCTAGGAAACCAGCTTATTTTCTCCTCCTGCTGTGCTTGACAACAAGTAGGAGGACATGAAAACGGCAACTCGATGAGTTCAGAGCAATTTTTAATGACGAGCACTTCCAGGTGAGAAAAAATAGGACAAGTGCCACTTCCAACCCACCTTTTCAACCTAGATATGTTACTTAATTGTAGACTTTTCAAATTATGAAAGCTTGGAGGAGGGAAACTACAACCCTGATACTCTTCGTCAAGCTCATTAGCCATCCACATTTCTCCTAGCGGTGGAAAATTCTTCCAAGATACACCATCCAAACAAAGAGATTCCAAACATTTAACCGAGAGATTAGTACATAGCCATGGTGGGCAATTAGTGCCCCCATGCCCTCTAATGCACAACTCTTGAAGATTGCTATGTGGTACAAGACTTTCAAGAACATATCCTTCCTTTACAGGATCCTTGTTAGGTCCCCTAACATCCCATTCTAATACAAGTTCTCGTAATTGGTTCTTGTGTATCAGTTTTAATTCATTTGCTTCCTCCTTTGATCGCACCTTTTCAAGATTATAAATGCCAAGTGATCCTCCAATCTCTTTCAGTTGCCCGAGCTGACTCAGTTCAAAACCCTCACTCTCCTTACCCACTCTAAATTCCATTAATTCCTGCAAGAACTTAAGTTTTCCCACCCAACAAATATTAGAATGAAATTCACGCCTGTATCTTGGCACAAGAAAGTGACACATTTTTACAAGGTTGCTCATATTTTTTTTACAAGGTTGCTCATATGTGCAGTTGAACCGAGGCATCTATACTCACGTTCTAGATCAATGATCATTAAATGATACAATCTAAACAATACACATGGTAAGAACAAATCCCCTGTCTTGACCCTCAAGTACCGCAGATGGACTAGTTTTGAGAAGTTGTACAATATATCCTCAATGTTATATGATGCGCCGGACAAAAATATGATGTGAAGAGCTCTAGCTTCGCCAAACAAACTACCAAAAGTTTTGACAAAGCTTCCATGGTAATATCCAAATAACATTAGAGTATGTAGGTTTTCAACTTTCAATTTAGTACCAATTGCACGCAAATTCCCATCGTATTCTTTGAAAGACGTTTTATCCTTGACATCCTTGTTATCTACAATGATAGACACGTGACGTACAGATAGGGGAATTTGTATGTCCCTAACATTAGAACTGTATATGCTAAGACACTCATGCGATGAAACCTTCACTGCCAACTCATGCATTAGGTCATGGATAACATAGGCAGGATGTCCGTTTTCCTTTGTATGCATTTTGAAAAATCCATGATTGACCAAATCATCTAAATAGCAC
>NW_021251945.1:0-570 GCF_002162155.2 Triticum dicoccoides
TATAGATCTTGATGCTCAATGTTCAAGTAGCTTAATCCAGGTTTTCCATTGAAAAACACTTTTCAAATAACCCTATATGCTTTCCAGAAATTCTACATCATTTCCGATCAACAATATGTCAACAACATATACTCATCAGAAATTCTATAGTGCTCCCACTCACTTCTTTGGAAATACAAGTTTCTCATAAACTTTGTATAAACCCGAAATCTTTGATCATATCATCAAAGCATATATTCCAACTCCGAGATGCCTACTCCAGTCCTTAGAAGGATTGTTGGAGCTTTGCATACTTGTTAGCATCTTTTAGGATTGACAAAACCTTCTAGTTGGATCACATACAACCTTTCCTCAAGAAAAACGTCGAGGAAACAATGTTTTGACATCCTATCTGCAAGATTTCATAAATAATGCAGTAACTGCTAATATAATTCCAACAGACTATTAGCATCACTACGGGAGTGAGAAAATCACATCACAGTCAACTCCTTGAACTTGTCGAAAAACATCTTAGCGACAAGTTGAGCTTTCTTAATGGTGACACTTACCATCATTGTCCGTCTTACTTTC
>NW_021251946.1:0-1470 GCF_002162155.2 Triticum dicoccoides
AACTTTCCCGAGCCAAGGAACAAGCAAGATTGGGTAATGCAGCTGCTTTGAAGGCGGCCGAAGAGTTGCGAGCCGAGAAGGCCGCACATGGCGAGAGCTGGAAGAAGATGGCCAATATGGTCGTAGAATTAAAAGCCGCCGTAGACCGTTGCCGGGCTCTTGAAAAGGAAAACCAGGCGAAGGCATCGGACCTTGAGAAGGCTGTTGTAACGGGAAAAGGCCTCCGCTCTGCTATGAGGGCAAAGAAGGAGGAGCTGCGGGAAGCTGGGGATATTGTAGCCGGGAAGTCGTTTATGCTGCAGAGGAAGTACGAAGATCCATGGTATGCCCCTCTGGATCGGCTGTGGAGTTCGGAGGATGCGTATATGGATTTGGCGGCGAGGGCTGCCGATGCGGCCAAGTACTTCCAGAGTCAGACGGACCGTGAAGTAGACCAGCTGTTTTGGAAGCAATTCCTTTCTCCCGAGCGTCCGCTTTCATTGACGGACCAATTAGCCGAATGGGCCGAATTAAATAGGTTGTCTGGACTCTCCATGAGGTCTGTTGTGGATCAACTATGGCCCGGAAGGTCAAAACCGAGCAGCTATTTCAGCTTGGTGCAGCAAGTCCTTGATGTGGTGCCGCGCATAAATGCGATGAAGAGGTCGGCATGCATAGAAGGCGCACGGATGGCCTTTGCCCGTGCTAAAGCACACTGGGCAGAGATGGATGCTACCACTGTTGCACCGCAGGATTCGGCCATAGGTCGAAGGGCTGCTGAGCACTACTTTGAGGAAGTTCTTGAGGGTGCTCATTTGATAGAGACCCAGTGCTCAAAAGATATTATGTTTGATTGACATGTAATCTCATTGTAAGCGAAATGCTTTTTAAATTTTTATGAGGCTACTTTTATACTTTTGCCTGAAAGTAATGTGATGCCTCCTGGGCAGCCGTTTATGTATACATGTGTATAACCTGAAAGATTGCAGTCGTCGGCTTCAACCCCCATGCATATAATGCGGAGGTGTTCACAGAAACATGCGTTCACACTTAACCCAATGTCTTGGTCCTATTAAGGAGGTGATAGCGGAGCGAGCGAGGCAACCGGACTATAATGCTTTATCACTTTCACTTAGCCATAGGAGTTTGACAGTGGGGCTACTAGATAGCCCCTGGTGGCTCCGCACTCTCCCGATCCCGGGGTGCGTATATGCATGGCCAGAAAGCGGCCCTTCGTTAAGGCGGAGGAATTCTAACATTCCCATGGGTCATCGAGTGGTTGACCAGTCTCACGCTAGATCATGACAGTCAGTTTTCGGCTTTCTCTACTGAGGCGCTCGTCGGAATGAACTAGGGCACAATCGCAGTAGTTCTCCTGGTGCTACCTTAGCCGGTAAAGCGGAACGTAAGGCACAAAAACACAGGAGCCGGGCAAACCCAACATTTGACCAAAGACAATGATTCAGAGCTGATGCATATAGGGCCAAACTC
>NW_021251947.1:0-2080 GCF_002162155.2 Triticum dicoccoides
AAAACAAGGATGTGCATAAATATCTTCGCTATATTGGAAATGGGGCAAAGGAATAAAAAAGGCAAGGTATAATAGTTAGTACCATCTTGTAGTGAACTGATGTCTTCTTCATTATGCAGATAAAGATCTTGTTGTTTTTAGTCGCTAATTTCTTTATCGTAACAATCTTTCTAAGTTTCTTGACTTGACTGATATTCATGGACAGCTCATTTCCCCATACGCAAAAAGGGTCGAACAGTGGGTCAAAACCTCTGACAGCAGGACCTACATGTGCAAGACCAAATTGTTAAAAACCTAAATATTAGAATGGTTCCTGCAATTGCACAATAATGTGCTATTAGACAAAGGACCATTCATGTGCAAACCTCGATTGTAAACCTCAGTGCTTCCCATTGTTTCCCTGTAACACATATAAGGTAGTTAGTCATTAGGTTAAGTGAGGGTTCGCATGCTATTAGTAAAATATGTTGATGAAAAATAAGCACATTGCATATTCATCAGATTAATTCAAGCCACATGGACAACCCATTTTTCCAAACCAAGCATGATTAAGAACTAGGAAACATAGCAGTTGTATATGTTTCTCATATATTAAGTGCAGCCAAATTTGATTTATTCCTCACAGGCACAACAATACAAAATTCTACCCACGACAATTTGACATTGCATTGCAGAAATGAACCAACAGTTAAGTAAACACCTCAACAAATGCACCAAACATTAACTGAGCACCACATTGCACAATATAACATACTCCTAATAGAAGATCAGACAGGTAACCAAAACCAAGAATGCTTAACAACTTGGAAATATAGAAAGTGTATTCGTTTCTCATGTATTTAGTACAGCCAAATTCGATTTATTTCTCACATGGTATACAATAACAGAATGCACCCACAACAATTGAACATCACATTGCAGAATTGAAGCAAACAGTTAACTAAACACCACAACAAATGAACCAAACGTTAACTGAGCACCACATTGCATAATATAATATACTCCTAATAGAACATCAGACAATTAACCAAACCAAGCATGCTTAACAACTTGGAAATATGGCAATTGTAATTGTTTCTCATGTATTTAGTACAGCTAAATTCGATTTATTTCTCACATGGTATACAATAACAGAATGCACCCACAACAATTGAACATCGTGTTGCAGAATTGAACCAAACAGTTAACTAAACACCACAACAAATGAACCAAAAGTTAACTAAGCAGCACATTGCACAATGTATAACATACTAGAAGATCAGACAGTTAACCAAACCAAGCATTATTGACAACTTGGAAATATAGCAATTGTATACCATGTGAGCCTAAGTTTTGGTTGAGCCTATGTTTTTGCTTCTTCACATGATATGTGCTATCCTTGCAATTTCATTTCATTTTATTTTGTTTTGCTTGTTGTTTTAATAACATTCCAAGATCTAAAATTCTTAACTGTTAGAGTCTTCACATAGTCACATAATTATTCGACTACTCATTGATCTTCACTTATATCTTTTGGAGTAGTTTGTCATTTGCTCTAGTGCTTCACTTATATATTTTTGGAGCATGGCGGTGGTTTTATTTTTGAATAAATTGATGAATTCTCATGCATCACTTATATTATTTTGAGAGTCTTAAACAGCTAGGTAATTTGCTTAGGTTATGAATTTAGTCCTAATATGATGGGCATCCAAGAGGGATATAATAAAATATTTCATATAAAGGTCGTTGAATACTATGAGAAGTTTGATTCCTTGCATATTGTTTTGAGATATAAAGATGGTGATATTAGAGTCATGCTAGTGAGTAGTTGTGGATTGGTAGAAATACTTGTGTTAAAGTTTGTGATTCCCGTAGCATGCACGGATGGTGAACTGCTATGTGATAAAGCCGGAGCATGATTTATTTATTGATTGTCTTCCTTATGAGTGGCGGTCGGGGACGAGCGATGGTATTTTCCTACTAGTCTATCCCCCTAGGAGCATGTGCATAGTACTTTGTTTCGATGACTAATAGACTTTTGCAATAATATGTGAGTTCTTTATGACTAATGTTGAGTCCGTGGATTGTACGCACTCTCACT
>NW_021251948.1:0-1142 GCF_002162155.2 Triticum dicoccoides
GATTCCTAGCTCGCACTTTGGTCGCGGTGGCTATCATCGTTGTCAACGCCATTGTCCTCCTCAAATCCGGTCTCAGGAGCAGGCTCCCTTGCACTTTTGGCGTGCGTGCTACCTGGGTCTAGTCTTCGGACAACATCCATATCGCCTCAACCGTCTGCTTGTCTTTGGGCTAAGGAGCTAGACAGTGGACGGTTATCGACCAGGTACGCCACTTCTACCGTGACCGAAGAAAAATGATTAGGATGAGCACCCCAGGTTAAGCGATGAAGCAAAAGGATGATTAAGGGAGGTTACCTGTGATGCTTGTTACGTTGCGTTGTACCCGATGTCGATCTTGTGATCCGGCAAGTTAGCGGCTTTTCCTTTTAAAAGGAGTGAGAGAATGTACTGCAAGTAATTTGCGTCGTAAAAATTCCCCCTAATGCCAAGCAAGGGGTCATCCTCTTTGTTGTACATGCACATCTGAGGTGCCCGGGCTTCGAGGGGCTGGATGTCGTGGCTGAGTGCCAGGTGCATGACCTGGCAAGTGTTAGCTGATCGTTTACCCAGCAAGCTATGTTTTTCCCAGCTTGTCCACAACCTAGGAATTCTCCAACGAACTGCTCCTCGGCCTACATAAGTTGATCCTGGTCGGAGGAGTCGGGGAGAAGGTGTGACAATTCCGGCCAGGCGTGGGGTCCTCCGAAGGCTCGTTGGAAATGTAGAACCACTCCTCTTGCCAGTTTTTGTTGGTCTCGATAAAGGTTCTGCATAGGTAGTTGGAACCCGGGATTTTGGTGATTGAGGCATCCCGCGCTCGCATGTCTCAGGGGCATTGGTTTTGAGTTTGACATTGAAGTACTTGCGCCAGTGCCTGAAGTGCAGCTCGCAGCACATGAATGCCGCACAGAAGTTAATGGAGCACGCAATGCGCAAGATTGAATTGGAGGCAATATCATGAAGTTAGAGGCCATATAAATGGAGAAGACCCCAAAAAAATAGGTGGATTGGGGTACCAAGACCGTGCACAAGGTGGGGAATGAAACATACCCATTCTGTGTCGAGCGAACAGGGTTGGGGCAAAGTGACGGACAAGGTGGCACCGTCCTTGGCAACGAGGGCAGAGCGTGCAGAGACGGGATTAGGCAATAGTAGATAACCAA
>NW_021251949.1:0-923 GCF_002162155.2 Triticum dicoccoides
TGTATTCGACAATAGTATTGCCAATGTATCTTCTCTGGTTTAATAAGTTGGTCAAAACAAATGCGCTGATATGGGCATAATAGCTTCCTACTAGGATTTTGATGGGTGGAGCACCTTAGAGCTACAAATCATCGCCCAAAATGTGTTAGGTTTAGTCTTGATTCCATGTATTTGCATGTTTGAGTTTTGCATGTAGTTTAGTCTAGGGATTAGCAAGGCCGGCGAACTTTCAGTGGAGGCGTGCGAAGAAGGCGAGATGCCAAGCCTCCGTACGAGACGGCGAGCACGGCGAGATGCCGTTGGCGGCGAGAGGCTGCAAAGCCGCGAGAGGCAGCACGGCCGTGTGATACGGCAAGCGCGTAAGAGTTGAAGCCTGACCGGTTAAGCACTTAGTTAGAGCCAAATGATTTGGTTAGTTTGTTAGCTGCATGTAACTAGTTAGTTGTGTGGGCGTGCTGGCCACTGGTCAGGTCGTGTGTGGCCGTTGAGAGAATGCTACGCATGAGCTGGGCATGGGCATGAATGTAGGTAGTGCGTTAGTGTATGGAGGTCATGCTGTTAGTGGAGAAGTGTGGCCACAGGATGTGTGCGTCTGTGACCCTATATAAGAGATGTAAACCGTGTTGTTTCTTTGAGCCAAGAAAAATAAAAGTAGAGAAGAAGTGGTCGGGCTGTGTGAGGCAGCCGGCCACCAAATATCTTGTGTCTCCATTGTCATGTGTGTGTGTTGTGAGAGGCAACCGAGAGGGAGAATAAGAAGGGGCGCTGCAAGGAGAGGCGGCGCCAACAATTGGTATTAGAGCCTTGTCGATCCACGGGGGCGACGGTGATGGCGACACGACAGACTCCATGTGAGGTAGGGAGCGACGGCGCGAGGTGGAGGCCGCCGGCGGAAAGATGCCGCTGGTGGTTGGTTACAGTGC
>NW_021251950.1:0-1142 GCF_002162155.2 Triticum dicoccoides
TCAAAGGGCTAGATCCCGTGGTCAAACGCTACAGGGTTAGCCGGGACGGGGGCCCTGGGGGGTAGCAATGCCACCGGAGCGTCGTACCGGGCCCTCATACATGCGGGGTGGTGTTGTGGCATGTCCGAAGAGGCGGCACGCGTCTCCGGGTTGTGGCCCCCCTCACGGACGGCAATGAAACGGTAGTAGACGTTCTGCGGTAACGATGCAGCGTGAATATTATTAAATACTTGGAGCGCGATAAAATCATGAGTTTTTTACACAACGTGGGCACATGTGCTATAGGACTGATGGTAATTTTTCATAATTTTTTGTGATGGAGAAGTATCTGAACACTTCCCTCTACGCGGATTGCTCTTCGCACGTCTACGACTGTGCCCGGCGGCCTCCGGGGGCTAGCATACCGTCAAATCTTGCGTAGGCGGCCTCTCACAAATTTGGAAGTGTTGAGGCGGTTGCAAACGACCAGCACGCGTCTCCGGGGCGTGCCCCCCCCTCACGGACGCCGCCGCCGCCGGCACCTGGAGGGGGGAAACGGACGCGTCGGGTCTACACGGAGTGGATGTAGCTGTGGGTTTGGCCCGGATGTTGCTCCAAAGTGTTCCTCTGGGCCGACCTAACACAACCGGGTGGAGAGGGCCACTGGTCAAAGCCCGTCCGTGCAAAGTCAAAGGGCTAGATCCCGTGGCCAAACGCTACAGGGTTAGCCGGGACGGGGGCCCTGGGGGGTAGCAATGCCACCGGAGCGTCGTACCGGGCCCTCATACATGCGGGGTGGTGTTGTGGCATGTCCGAAGAGGCGGCACGCGTCTCCGGGTTGTGGCCCCCCTCACGGACGGCAATGAAACGGTAGTAGACGTTCTGCGGTAACGATGCAGCGTGAATATTATTAAATACTTGGAGCGCGATAAAATCATGAGTTTTTTACACAACGTGGGCACATGTGCTATAGGACTGATGGTAATTTTTCATAATTTTTTGTGATGGAGAAGTATCTGAACACTTCCCTCTACGCGGATTGCTCTTCGCACGTCTACGACTGTGGCCGGCGGCCTCCGGGGGCTAGCATACC
The DNA here is from genome assembly GCF_002162155.2 of Triticum dicoccoides. NCBI lineage: Eukaryota > Viridiplantae > Streptophyta > Magnoliopsida > Poales > Poaceae > Triticum > Triticum dicoccoides. The sequence goes on from NW_021251950.1 coordinate 1,073, forward strand.
GTCAAATCTTGCGTAGGCGGCCTCTCACAAATTTGGAAGTGTTGAGGCGGTTGCAAACGCCCAGCACGCG
>NW_021251950.1:7564-9265 GCF_002162155.2 Triticum dicoccoides
GCGCCCTCCCTGTGTCCTGCCCCGACCCCGTGCTAGGGGGCGCAGGAGCTAAGAGGTGCCCCCCGGCCTCCTCGGCAGCTGCCCTGTCCACCCTTCCTCGGCAGCTGCCCCCCGGCCTCCCTGCTGCCCGCTGCACCGGCGGCCAAGGTGAGCTTTTTTTTCAATTTTTTGCATTTTGTTACTGTTTTTTTTTTGCATAGATGGATATATATGTGATGAATGGATATATGCATGTACAGATTGATGGTGAAGTTTGTGATAGATGGATGCATTAATGGATATATTGGTCAAGTTTGTGAATTTGGAAGCTTAGTTTAAAATATGGATAGATGATATTGGTCAAGTTTTTGAATATGTGCATGTATAGATTGATGGATATTGGTCAAGTTTTGCATTTTGTAAACACTTAGTTTAAAATATGGATGAATTGATGGATATTAGTAAGTTTTGTGTTTGGTCGTGTTAGTGATAGATGGAAGCAATTCAAGGCACATGGTTTCTAAAATACTTAATAAAGATTTTTTTTTTGCAATTTGACATGTTGTTTCATGTCGATTCATAATGTTGTGCCAAATGGTTAATGTGATATGATGACCTAATTTTTTTCACTCGGTGTAATTAACAGGATTTGTGGTGTTCCATCTTCACGGAGTGATCATCGACGTTGGAGGTGTTGGTCCACGATCGTCCCTCTCCTTTGATCGACCACATCGGAGGGTGAGCAACAATTCCATGACCTCGTCCACTTTTTTTTCCATGTCACTAGATTGAATTTTCACATCAAGTCGCGTAACCTAGGTCTCCCGTCCGAAAGGGTTGCATCGATAAATATGCATTCAATTGCATATTTATCACCGCAGCTCTTTCGGATTGTCCAGCGCTTTCCACGGACAGCCCGAGGATGTGTAGATTGGGTACGTTGTTCATGCTCTACCCCGTTCCGAGACAGGATTTCGGCGGCGCCTCCCTGTTGTTCTCCGGATGCACATTCTCTCGGCATTTTGCCGAGACGTGTATTTGGAGAACAGCGGGGAGGTGCTGCCGAAATTTTGTCTCGGAATGGGGTAGAGCATGGACCGTACTCAATCTACACATTCTCGGGTGGGATTAGGACCCATCTTTACCTATTAGAGATGTAGGTGGATTACTCGTCAACCTTGTAAAAAATAAAATATTGATGTTGGTAATTAAAATGAATCCTTAATTTTGTTGTGTGGCTTCCAATAAAGCAGAAATGGCAGATAATCATGGGCAAGTCCAGTGGTGCCAGTTTCCTCAGTAAACTCAAAGGAGGACTTACTCGGAGTGGACGAGCCCACAAGGTTCCCTCCCGACTACGCGAGGATGGCACCTCACAGGGAGGTGGAGGGGTCGGGGGAGGAGACCCTAGAGGAGGAGGCGGTGGGGGGAGAGCCCCTAGAGGAGGAGGAGGTGGGGGGAGAGGCAGCCGGGGCAAAAAACTCCGGGCCGTGTCCGAAATAGGAGGGTCTTCTTCGATGCCCTCCCATACAGAGGCACCTTCTGAGTCTGAGGAGGAGGAGTATGTTCCTGATGGCGAGGAGGAGGAGGCCGAGGAGGAGGGTGAGGAGGAGGAGGCCGAGGAGGAGAGTGAGGAGGAGGAGGCCGAGGAGGAGGGTGAGGAGGAGGGCGAGGAGGGTGGAGGGGAGGTTGATCCCGAGTTGTGGGGTGACTTGCCACCGG
>NW_021251951.1:0-633 GCF_002162155.2 Triticum dicoccoides
CCCCCCCTCTCACGGACGGCGCCGCCGCCGGCACCTGGACGGGGAAAACGGACGCGTCGGGTCTACACGGAGGGGATCTTGCTGTGGGCCTGGCCCGGATGTTGCTCCAAAGTGTTCCTATGGGCTGACCTAACACAACCGGGTGGAGAGGTCCACTGGTCAAATCCCGTCCGTGTAAAGTCAAAGGGCTAGATCCCGTGGTCAAACGCTACAGGGTTAGGCGGGACGGGGGCCCTGGGGGGTAGCAATGCCACCGGAGCGTCGCACCGGGCCCTCATACAAGCGGGGTGGTGTGGTGGCATGTACGAAGAGGTGGCACGCGTCTCCGGGGTGTGGCCCCCCTCACGGACGGCAATGACACGGTAGTAGACGTTCTGCGGTAACGATGCAGCGTGAATATTATTAAATACTTGGAGCGCGATAAAATCATGAGTTTTTTACACAACGTGGGCACATGTGCTATAGGACTGATGATAATTTTTCATAATTTTTTGTGATGGAGAAGTATCTGAACACTTCCCTCGACGCGGATTGCTCTTCGCACGTCTACGACTGTGGCCGGCGGCCTCCGGGGGCTAGCATACCATCAAATCTTGCGTAGGCGGCCTCTCACAAGTCTTGAAGTGTTGAGGC
>NW_021251952.1:0-579 GCF_002162155.2 Triticum dicoccoides
TCGATGGGAATTTCTCATCCCTGAACGAACATCGCCGAAAAATGGGTTGTTACACCATAATGAACCCAACTATCTGAACTGGGTTCGTTTCATAGTTCAGAATTCCACCGCACAAAGAACCTATCCTACCAACAGTCGTATGAGCAGTTAGCCAAGCATATTTTATCCAACATCGATGACAGCATAATCCCCATAATGCACACGCTCCCACCTAACCTCAGGCATTCCTCGATCTTTGTGAATGTCTTCGGAGGTTGCGTATCATAGTTTTGCTCGCTTAAAACAACATTATAAGCCAATAAAAGCATTTTTTTATCACGGAAAATCAAACAAGAATCTACGATAGAACACTTCTGCTTCGGTACACCCCCCTTAAACACATCAAAGGCTGAGATTCACCCATACCCCTTCGATGCCAGGGGCACGATCGTCTTATGTAAAAAAATTGCCCCGGCGCGTCCTCGGCGATACCCCCGCGCACCTGTGTATACGCGGCTGCGGGACGAGCCGAGCGGCTTGGCAGTCGTGAGGGCGCGAGCCGAGCCGAGCAGTTGGCAGCCGTGAGGGCGTGTTTTTTTT
>NW_021251953.1:0-392 GCF_002162155.2 Triticum dicoccoides
GATTTCCTCATGGAAGAATGGATAACCTTGCTGAAAAGGAAACTATAACAATAGGTCCTCCGGCCAGGTGTGCTAGGCATGACATCATCTTACCGGGTCATATAAGGACCAATGTTATGACTCCTGGAAAATATTCCAACCATCATATCTGACCGAGTTTCAGATCTGATTGGAGTCAGGATACCTCAGACTCAGGATGCCTGAGATAAAAAGGTACGACAAGAATTGACGAGAAGACCTCGTAAGATTCTCGGGAAATGAACTATGGAAGCGAGTTTCGAAACAAGAGTTCATCAGTAAACCAAGGAGAGGATGAGGAGGTGGCTGATGAACTCAGCGACAAATCATTGGGATTTCCAAAAGATGGATTTCCACAATTATGCGAACAAAGA
>NW_021251954.1:0-395 GCF_002162155.2 Triticum dicoccoides
GATTTGCCCGACAACCCCAACGCACCCTCCGCCTCCGAAGACGAGGAGGAAGAAGAAGAAGAAGAAGAAGAAGCCTCTCCCCCTCCAACGGGGGGAGGAAAGAAAAGAAAGGCCGCCCTAACTGGGGAAGCCGGAGGGTCCAAGAAGGGGAAGACCCTTCTGCCGGACTACGCCCCCGACGCCGAAGACGGGGGGGGGGGGGGGGGGTGGCCATCCAGGGTCAAGCCCCTGGCGAAATCGTAAGCGTCCGGCTACCCAAATGACTTATTGCACTCCTTTATTATTCGATAGCGTCTAACGCCGAATCCAATTATGCAGTCTGCCCAGAGCTCAGCTTGGCGATTCGTCGAGCGGCTCTCTGAATTCGTCGGACATGAATAGCGCTTCACTTCCGA
>NW_021251955.1:0-1328 GCF_002162155.2 Triticum dicoccoides
CTTGTGGACGTGGATTCAAGCCCCATGATGGGGGTTACATCATATGATGTCATTTTTCATTGAAATATATATAAAGTCCCAGCTCAATATTATCTTACTGAGCCGACCCTTGGGGGCTACTCGTTGCTGTTAAAGTTTACATGGTTATATTTACAAAGTCCCTGCTCATTATTGCATAATGACCCGGCCCTTGGGGGCTACACTGGTTGAAGTTTTTATGAGCATAAGGCAATTGCAAGTCCCAGGTTTCTGCAAGCATGACAACCCGACACTTGGGGGCTACATATGTGGAATATTCGGTTTATGACTAATGATTGAGATGAATAACCCGGATTTCTTCAAGGTTGCAACACTTATATTGAAACAAGTCTTAAGTTATCACTATGTTCTCCTCTTAAGACTTGGGGGCTACATGTATTATGCATATAAAGAAGGAACATCTTCAAATTCTAAGCTTTGAGTAAATTAGGAAGATCAATTACATGACCCGGTGTCAACAACAATTATGACTCAACATCATCAGTCTTTTATAACCCGGAGATTTTGGAAATTATAACTCGGCAAGATCTACATCTTTAAGCCGGTTGAAAATAAGAACTATTGTGAAGCTGGTCTATTGAACCGGATTTTCTAGAAGAAGGAAATGACAAGGACTTAAGAATGTTCAGCTGCCGGTTTACAAGAATTCTTAACCCGGAGCACAACCTGTCAAATTTGTTCTTGTGTTTATTTTGCAGCATAAGTTTACCATGGATAAATCCAAGCTAAACTTCGGGGCTAATGTCGGGGATATACCCCGCGGTGTAACCCGGCCGGACTTGGTGACTCACTAATGACCCGCCCTGACTGGACGGCACACTAAGTGACCCGCCTGATCCTGGCGACTTATGGGTGACCTGGCAAGCGGATCAGAGCAGCGACAAGTCCCGGGGGCCCAGGAGGCTCAAGGCCCAGAAGGCCGGCTTACGTTAAGATGGGCCGGTTTATGAGGAAAGCACAAGGAATATTCTCTTATAAAGGAAGCAAGACTAGGACTCCACTTGTAATAAAGTAATCCAAATCCTACTAGGACTAGTCATGTAACCCGCCCCTTCAACTTATATAAGGAGGGGCAGGGCACCCTAAAGAGGGACAGGCAACAGGAATAATCTCTAGGGCTAGACACAAAGAGCCGGCTTACCGGCGACTCTCTCATAATCATAATGAGACCTAGCCATAAACAACATATAGGGTTATTACCGGATGATGTTTCCCGGGGCCCGAAGCTGTCTAAATCCTTGTTTTGCGTGTTGCGACTCTCATTCCGATCAACCCCTCTCAAGCTACCA
>NW_021251956.1:0-659 GCF_002162155.2 Triticum dicoccoides
CTTAAGTCCTTGTCATTTCCTTCTTCTAGAAAATCCGGTTCAATAGACCAGCTTCACAATAGTTCTTATTTTCAACCGGCTTAAAGATGTAGATCTTGCCGAGTTATAATTTCCAAAATCTCCGGGTTATAAAAGACTGATGATGTTGAGTCATAATTGTTGTTGACACCGGGTCATGTAATTGATCTTCCTAATTTACTCAAAGCTTAGAATTTGAAGATGTTCCTTCTTTATATGCATAATACATGTAGCCCCCAAGTCTTAAGAGGAGAACATAGTGATAACTTAAGACTTGTTTCAATATAAGTGTTGCAACCTTGAAGAAATCCGGGTTATTCATCTCAATCATTAGTCATAAACCGAATATTCCACATATGTAGCCCCCAAGTGTCGGGTTGTCATGCTTGCAGAAACCTGGGACTTGCAATTGCCTTATGCTCATAAAAACTTCAACCAGTGTAGCCCCCAAGGGCCGGGTCATTATGCAATAATGAGCAGGGACTTTGTAAATATAACCATGTAAACTTTAACAGCAACGAGTAGCCCCCAAGGGTCGGCTCAGTAAGATAATATTGAGCTGGGACTTTATATATATTTCAATGAAAAATGACATCATATGATGTAACCCCCATCATGGGGCTTGAATCCACGTCCACAAG
>NW_021251957.1:0-682 GCF_002162155.2 Triticum dicoccoides
AGGGAGAGGTTGGGGTCTGGCGAGAAGAATGGGGAATTGGGGGAAGGAGGGACGCCCACGAAGCGGTAAGTCAAACATAGTAGTAGCGATTTTACAAAACATGCGCTATAGCTACTTAGCTATAGCGCTTTTTCCAGGAACGCGCTACTGCTATAGATAAGTTAGCTGTAGCGCGTGTTGGGAAAACGTGCTATAGCTAAAGTAGCTAGAACGCTTTCGTGAAAACGCGTTGTTGCTACTGCTTTCATTTTTTTCTTTTTCTTTAATTTTCCTTTTCTTTTTTCTGTCCTTTTTCCCTTTCTTTTCCTTTTGTTAGTTCCAGCACTGTTGCCTTAAAACATGCTGCTAAAATTTTGTTAGCAGTAGCGCGGTTCTTAGAAGAGCGCTGCTACTATACCAAGCCTTGAAGCAACGGTTCTGATCGTCATAGTAGCAGCGCCCTTTATGCTGCACACGCTACTGCTATCTTTGTGGTAGTAGCACGCGTCCTGACCCGCGCTACTGCTACATAGCAGTAGCGCTTCGCTTTAACAAGCGCTACCGATAAGTGTCTGTATATAAGTTTTTCCCTAGTAGTGCTCACGCCCACCACGAACACACACGGACACCGCCATGCACCGGCCATGACGCAATAAGACCGGCGCCGGCTTGACCAGCGCACTCACAATGATCCCTACCGCTA
>NW_021251958.1:0-1054 GCF_002162155.2 Triticum dicoccoides
AACGGGTATTCGGTACACCCGGCCACGTACCTACCGCATCACAGCCCACCCCTACGGTCAGCGCTGTCCACGGCCTCCAGTAGGCTACAAACACCAGAAACTACTTGCAACTCCTGGACGGAGAACTAGGGTGAATAAGAAGCCGAGAGGGTCCATTGGTTTCGGGCCCAATGCATGGTAGTAGCTGATTCTTAAATCACACATACAGATCTCAGTGCTTAAGGTCGGCTTCAATGAAACAACCCACCATGTACTCCTACATGGCCTCTCATCGATACCTTTACCAAATTGTGTTCACCACACCACTCTCATTACCGACATAACATTTCACTCTAGCCCATCACCCAGATGAACCAGACCTGACACGACTCTAAGCATAGCAGGCATAGCAAGGTAGGAACAACACATACATATGGCTCAATCAACTCCTACACATGCTAGTGGGTTTCATCTAGTTACTGTGGCAATGACAGGTCATGCAGAGGAAATGGGTTCAACTACCGTAGCACACAGCAGTTTGAAACGCGTTGTCTTAATGCAGTAAAAGAGAGCAGGAGCGAGAACATGGGATTGTATCAATATGATCAATGGTTGGTTGCTTGCCTGATGGTTCGATGCACGGATACGGTTCTTCGTTAGGGTAATCACGGTACTCCTTGGAGGCAGAACCTGTCGCAAAGGACATCGATACACAACATCACCAAACAATGTGCAACAATATGATGCATGCATGAAACATGGCAATATGAGTGTGTTGGGCTAATGCAACTAAAACCAGAAGGATTTGAGCAAATTTGAATCAAAGATTCAAATTTCAAACTCAAACATGGCCTTTTAAAGTGCTTTTCCTTGTTCTGCTTAAAACATCAATTTAACTTGTTTGATCATGCATGAAAATAGTACAGATGGATAGATTGGATTTTTCTGATCATTTTTCATATATAATTTGTCCAATTTGGAGTTACAGAATAAAAGTTATGAATTTTTGAAGTTTAAATAATATTCTGGAATTTCCTGATTTAATTTAAATCCAGAAATATAATTATTGCGCCAG
>NW_021251959.1:0-384 GCF_002162155.2 Triticum dicoccoides
CTCGTCCCCGACCGCCACTCATAAGGAAGACAATCAATAAATAAATCATGCTCCGACTTCATCACATAACGGTTCACCATACGTGCATGCTACGGGAATCACAAACTTTAGAACAAGTATTTCTCAAATTCACAACTACTCAACTAGCATGACCCTAATATCACCATCTTCATATCTCAAAACAATCATCAAGTATCAAACTTCTCTTAGTATTCAATGCACTTATATGAAAGTTTTTATTATATCCATCTTGGATGCCTATCATAATAGGACTAATTTTATAGCCAAAGCAAATTACCATGCTGTTCTAAAAGACTCTCTAAATAATATAAGTGAAGCATGAGAGATCAATAATTTCTATAAAATAAAACCACCACCGTGCTC
>NW_021251960.1:0-861 GCF_002162155.2 Triticum dicoccoides
TAAGCTTCATGAACGGAACACGAAGGCATTGCTTACAAGGTTTTCAACACTAGGTTGATGTTCAACATGAATCATGGGGGAGACAAAAATGCTGCTGACGGGCTCAACAACAACTCATCAGAATTTTCCATATTACTGGACTTCCACCATCATGAGAACACGGTGATAGCAATGGTCAGACCAAAAGATGTAATGGTGTATGCTCGAGGGATCAACCACGAGTAAGACAACATTACGAAAATCGTTGGTTCTGATTTGACTTGATGATAGCCCATACTCAAGTCAAAGTCTTGACAAGGCAATAGATCCAACAACTGATCACGAAGACCAATCAATGGAGATATCATCTTTCTTCAACACACACACACGCACAAAAGATATCCCTTAACATGAATTAAGTCAGACAAGCTTTTATCTTCCAACTCTACAAGTTGTTGTTTAGCCTAACCAACTAGCTTAGGGAATCCGACACAAATTCATGGAGAAAGGGTGGCTTACAAGAAACCCCCCCCCCCCTCTGGACCGCCTTTTCAGTTAAAAAAATTAAAAGAAATGATAAAAATGTCAAAAAAATAAAAGAAAATAAGTTTGCCATGTCATATGTGGTCTAGTTGTTGGGAAAATTTACAAATATAAATTTCGACTTTATTTGCAAAATATCTCTGGAAATTTGTAAAATGGGCATAACTTTTGCATACGAACTCGGATTAAAAAGTTTTATATATGAAAAATCATCTACTCGAAAAGTTACATCCGAATTTAACTGGGGGAACCCCGTTAAACATTTTCAAAATCCCCAAAAATCTAAAACAAAAAAAGTTACGGGGCTTTCAAGATCTAGATGCAAAAAATTAAAAAAAA
>NW_021251961.1:0-542 GCF_002162155.2 Triticum dicoccoides
CCCAGCAGCAGGCGGTGATCGGCAACCGTTGTAGTCAAAAACTCGCAAAGCATGGATAGAGCGATTACCAGGGAGAGTCAAACGCACGACGTAGATGTATGTGGAGCTGGGAAGGCTTATAATATGGTAGCAAAAAGGGTCAGCAATAATCAATTCAGAGATGCAAAGTTGAATAAACGCTCAACGACGGTACTGTGCTGGCCCTAGGCTAGACTGTGCTAGAGACGCGAGCCTAGAACTCTAACAAAATCACGGCGCGACACGTAAACAAGGGAAAAGCACACTCTGGAATTTTTTTTTCCGCTCTTTTTTTTTTTGCTCTTTTTTTTTGCGCTGCTTTTTTTTTTTGCGAAAAATCACTATAATGGCGAGTGTCTCAAAACTCTTCTTAGCTCAAACTGACAGGATGGGCACGAAATTTTTGTGACCAATTTTTTTTTTGACTGCCCGGACCCAAAAACTGGAAACGGGTCAAAAAAACTTCCTATAATGGCACCTGTCTCAAAACACTCAGAAACACCTAAAAATAGGATAGCCAGAAA
>NW_021251962.1:0-1924 GCF_002162155.2 Triticum dicoccoides
ACCTACCACATCACAGCCCACCCCTACGGTCAGCGCTGTCCACGGCCTCCAGTAGGCTACAAACACCAGAAACTACTTGCAACTCCTGGACGGAGAACTAGGGTGAATAAGAAGCCGAGAGGGTCCATTGGTTTCGGGCCCAATGCATGGTAGTAGCTGATTCTTAAATCACACATACAGATCTCAGTGCTTAAGGTCGGCTTCAATGAAACAACCCACCATGTACTCCTACATGGCCTCTCATCGATACCTTTACCAAATTGTGTTCACCACACCACTCTCATTACCGACATAACATTTCACTCTAGCCCATCACCCAGATGAACCAGACCTGACACGACTCTAAGCATAGCAGGCATAGCAAGGTAGGAACAACACATACATATGGCTCAATCAACTCCTACACATGTTAGTGGGTTTCATCTAGTTACTGTGGTAATGACAGGTCATGTAGAGGAAATGGGTTCAACTACCGTAGCACACAGCAGTTTGAAACGCGTTGTCTTAATGCAGTAAAAGAGAGCAGGAGCGAGAACATGGGATTGTATCGATATGATCAATGGCTGGTTGCTTGCCTGATGGTTCGATGCACGGATACGGTTCTTCGTTAGGGTAATCACGGTACTCCTCGGAGGCAGAACCTGTCGCAAAGGACATCGATACACAACATCAACAAACAATGTGCAACAATATGATGCATGCATGAAACATGGCAATATGAGTGTGTTGGGCTAATGCAACTAAAACCAGAAGGGTTTGAACAAATTTGAATCAAGGATTCAAATTTCAAATTCAAATATGGCCTTTCAAAGTGCTTTTCCTTGTTCTGCTTGAAACATCAATTTAACTTGTTTGATCATGCATGAAAATAGTACAGATGGATAGATTGGATTTTTCTGATCATTTTTCATATATAATTTGTCCAATTTGGAGTTACAGAATAAAAGTTATGAATTTTTGAAGTTTAAATAATATTCTGGAATTTCCTGATTTAAATTAAATCCAGAAATTATAATTATTGCGCCAGCATGACGTCAGCATGACGTCAGTGGTCAACTGCGGCTGTCTGGGGTCAAACCTGACGTGTGGGGGCCACACGTCAGTGACAGGGGGGTTTAACAGGGTTAAATTAATCCTAATTAGGGATTAGTGGCGCTGGGGCCCACTGGTCAGTGTCAGGGGGTTATCTAACAGTGGTTAGCGCTAATCCTAATTAGCTACAGGGCTGGGCCCACCTGTCAGGGACTCAGGGGGGTCCTGCCGTGGTCAAAGTGGGTCAAACCCACCGGCGACGTGACGCCGGCGAGGCCCGAGACGGCGGCGCGATGCGGGATCGCGCTACAGGGCACGGGCGAGGCCGTTCTTGGGCTCGTTGGAGAGCTCTTGCTCCCGCGCGTCGAACGGTGGTGGTGGCCGAGCCTGGGGTGGCCGGTACCGTCGACGGCGAGCTCGTGAGCGGCGGCCGGAGTTCGGGTGCGGTCGGAGTCGGCGTTGCAGGGGGTTTGGGGAGGCGTTGGTGCGTGCTGCGTGCTCCTAGTGAGGCGTGGAGCACGATAGTGTGCTCAGTTGGGCGCTACGGTGACCGTGGCCATGACGGCGACATCGCCGGCGGCGTGGAGCTCTCGGCCAAGGTGGGGCTAAGGCCTAGAGATCGAACGAGACCAGGGGAGAAGGGGGAAACGACTCGGGGGCTCACCGCGGTTGCAGTGGGCGTCGAAGCGGGCTCGGAGACGCGCTGGAGACGGCGAATTCGACGGCGATGATGGTCGGAGCCCGAAGAGGGGAACGGCGGCGTGGCGGCGATGCAGGGCTTCCGGAGGCCCGTGAAGCGGTGGGGAGGAAGAGGGGGTTGTGGCGGAGCTTCTGAGCTAGTCGGGGGAGCGAGGGGTGGCCGGTGACGGCTGCTATGGCGAACGTCGGCGAC
>NW_021251963.1:0-536 GCF_002162155.2 Triticum dicoccoides
AGGAAAAGGCACGCTAGGAGGGCATCAAATAATATGTATGGACGGGCATTCTCTCACTGAAGCACACTACACAGTTCTACAGAATTCCGCCTTGGTGGCTCCGTATATGGAGGAACACAAGAATTTTCTACATTCCAAACACCCGGAGAAGTCTGGCGACTGGATTACACGCGAACAAACGAGGACTTTCGCCGTTTGGTTGCAGAAACGTGCCATGAATGATGGCGATATTCAAAATGACCTATACTCGCTGTCCCAGTTACCATCTTCGAATATAATGACTTTCAAAGGGTACCAGATAAATGGGAATACATTTTACACGATCGCCCAAGATAAGAAGAGCACCAACCAAAACAGTGGTGTCCGCTTTGATGCAACAACCAACACGGGAAAGGAAACATATTATGGTTACATAGAGGACATATGGGAACTTAACTATGGATCAGGTGATTTGAAGGTCCCTTTGTTTCGGTGCAAATGGGTCAATATGACACGAGGCGGGGTAACGGAAGACCCGCAGTACGGAATGACAACAG
>NW_021251964.1:0-3458 GCF_002162155.2 Triticum dicoccoides
AGGTGGGACAATTTCATAACTCGACAACCCTCCCTCCAGACACAAACATATCCTAGCTCAACTGGCCACAGCTTATCAAATTGAGTGCGGAGGATGCGAGTTCCATCCCATTTATTGGCAGATATTTTTCATGTCCTTCCACTCAGTAGGTGGGACGGCAGATTTTGGGCCACAGTGATGACGGACGAAAATCAGGATGGCCTGTCACGCGCGACCGACAAAAATAATCGTAATGACTCAAGTGAGAGCCCTCTCGCGAGGCCCATCTAATTAATTTGGACGAGCATGCAAAAAAAAATAGAACCACCTCAAATAGTAAAAAACTAGAAAAAATCAATAATAACAATAATATGTGTGAACAGATCAAAAAGTCGGAGAAACCCACATTGCATTAACAAAATACTAGGAAACATGCCCGTGCGTTGCAATGGAAAACAAAAAATATACTCACATTATGAAAAGAGCACTGTGCAGAAGGCATGATAAAAAGGCTGTTCGGATGGATGCGGCTAATCTGCACCCGAGCTCATATGCTCCCGCATGAACAGTAAAATCGAAAAAAATTCAAAAAAATTCAAAAAATTCCACATTTTTTTTGAGTGAAATATTGACAAAAGTTCTAAGTGCCTGCAAAAATTCGTCATGAAATCACATTCCTAGAAGGCGTGGCAAAAAAACAAAAAAAGTACTCTGAAAAAGCTACTGTCAAACGCATTTTGAAGCACTGAATTTGTTTTTTTTGCCACGCCTTCTAGGAATGTGATTTCATGACTTATTTTTGCAGGCACTTAGAACTTTTGTCAATGTTTGTCTCAAAAAAAAATTGGAATTTTTTGAATTTTTTTTTGATTTTACTGTTCATGCGGGAGCATATGAGCTCGGGTGCAGAATGGACTTTTCGTGTTCGGATGTGTAAAACTAAAAATGAACTCTTGAGAATTTCACGGGCTTTTGCCATGCGACCGATATCATATTCTATATACTGCTAAAGGTCAACTTTTGACGTGTAGTCACACGTATCAAAAGTGTATTTATAGGTTTCTACTTAAATATTAGTGGGTTGCAATGGTCAACAATGCTGATAAATAAATTTAATAGATGATACAAATAGAACGTTCAAAACACAGATCTATTGTTTGACAATCAAGTTTAAGCAAGTTCATCGACCAGATGGTGAATATCTGTTTGACATCATAATTTCTTCGAGCAATTAGTGATTCAAAAACAAACTTTACACACAAAAAAAACATATTGTATAACAATCACATTTAAGTAAATTCATTGACCATTTAATATGTAACTATTTGGTATCACAACAGGTTGAAAGTTTTTTTTTTTGCAGGCACAGCTGGTTCAATTTGTCTCTGTAACTTACGATTACCAAGCAGTAAGTTAAACACACACACACACATGACCGCCCACAAGAAGGTGGCCTGCACAAAATAAATCTCTGTTTTTTATAAGAAAAAATAAATCTCTGTTAATTTGAATCAAAGTACGTATTTTTTTCTAGCTAGCTCTAGGCTAACCAATGTCAGTAAATAAAGCAAGCGATTGCACCCGGCTGGCTGATCCATGCATGCATGCTCGTAACTTCCTAGTACTCCCTCCGTTCCTAAATAGTTGTCTTTCTAGATATTTCAACAAGTAACTACATACGGAGCAAAATGAGCGAATCTACACTCTAAAATATGTCTATATATATCCGTATATAGTAGTCCATTTAGAATCTCTAAAAACACAAGTATTTAGGAACGGAGGGAGTAGTTGCCTAGAATGAGATATTATGCATGTCAGATTAGGAATGTAGCATGCATGTATTCATGATGCTTGTCTTATCTCTTCTTTCTTTGCATAGCATGCCCATGACGACGATGTCCGTCGCCAGACGTCCGGCGGCGGTGACCAGCGAGGTGCCTCCACTTTTTGGAGGTTCCTCTCTTCGCCGTCGTCTGCGCCCGATGTGCGGCAGCGGGGACTTGCACCAATTCTGTCCTTCGATCAATTCAGAATATGGAGAGCAAGGCATACTCTTACACTCGTAGAAAACCACCCATTAGTCCCGGTTCGTAAGGGTCTTTAGTCCCGGTTCATGAACCGGGACTAATGGGTCGTTACTAATGCCTCCACCCATTAGTCCCGGTTCAAACACGAACCGGGACCAATGTGCCTCCACGTGGCCCTGTGCGCCGAGCCCAGTCAGGGAGCCTTTGGTCCCGGTTGGTGGCTCCAACCGGGACCAAAAGTCAATTTTTTTAACAAAAGTGGTTGATTTAGGGGTTTTGGGCGTTATTTTTAGGTTGTTATTATAGCTAGCTAATAGAGAGAAGTGTCCTCTCTTATATCTTCGTTCTTGGTTTATCAACGCTGCTGCTATGTTCATTGCACCCGCAGATATAAAATGCTCATGCATCCTTGCATCATACATCATCATATATATATAATAACAAGTTCTACTAATCATGCATCATCATACAACTTCTACTCGTTATTAATAATAAGTCATACGATCATCATCCTCATAGTCATCGAACCCAATCCTACATAATTGTTCTTAGCACATGATCATCAGTATCAGGTAGGACCTAAACACCCTTAAGGTAAAATAGCATAAAAACAATATAGACCCTGACTCTCCATTATGAAGAATGGTGATCATCCTGTCTCCAATTCTTGCCCTTCGCTGCTTATTGCTTCCAAGAAGCTCCTTACGACTGTCCATACATTTTTTCCATTCTTTGATTGTTATGTCTTCACTTCTTGTAGAAACCCGGTATGGACAGTTGAGATTCGTAGGACGACCTGGTTGTATGTTCAAAATATGAAGGCTACCATGCGTATACATCAGATGAGGCACACAATCATTCGGGATTATCTGTTGAAAAACATAGTAATAACTTCGTAGTTAGCAATGATGTACTAGTTTTAGAAGTATGCAAAAAGATCACGTACGTCGTAATAGTAATAAAATCTTACCAGGGTATCTCCATGATAGTTACCATAGTTCAACACGTGCACTAGTGGCACGTATTGACCATAATGTTGAGGAGTTTGATTGTAGATATTGTAATTCTCAAGATCAGTACAAAATGCGACCAGATGAATTTTCTCCTGATAAATTAATTCGGAGCCTTCGGTGTAGTAGGTTCTGTCTACCATCTTCCGCACATTCTTTGAAGAATGAAAATAAGTTGTCAATGGAGATAAGTTGTCAACTATTTTGAAATAAACAATATAAATTACTTAATAACTATGTTAAGCTCACATGGGGGAAGAATTGGAGGTGTATCCACAAGGACCCAAATCGAAGGTCTCTCTTGCTCGATTGTAGGATCACCAAGATCCATGGTGACAAACATACCCTCATCAAGACCATACATTTTGCAAAGTGCTTCCCAATTTTCGCACTTACACTCTGAGCATTGTACAGCTTTACTTGAAAATCCACACCATGATGG
>NW_021251965.1:0-478 GCF_002162155.2 Triticum dicoccoides
GGATGCACTAGAGCTATAAATGTATGAAAGCTCAACAAAAGAAACTAAGTGGGTGTGCATCCAACTTGCTTGCTCATGAAGACCTAGGGCACTTGAGGAGGCCCATCGTTGGAATATACAAGCCAAGTTTTATAATGAAAGATTCCCACTAGTATATGAAAGTGACAAGACAAGAGACTCTCTATCATGAAGATTACAGTGGTACTTTGAAGCACAAGTGTGGTAAAACGATAGTAGCATTGCCCCTTTTATTTTTTTATTATTTTTTTCTTTTTTGGGGGCCTTCTTTTTTTTTCTTTGGCCTTTCTCTTTTTTTGGGACAATGCTCTATTGAATGATGATCATCACACTTCTATTTATTTACAACTAAATGATTACAACTCGATACTAGAACAAGGTATGACTCTATATGAATGCCTTCAGCGGTGTACCGGGATATGCAATGAATCAAGAGTGACATGTATGAAAGAATTGTGAA
>NW_021251966.1:0-854 GCF_002162155.2 Triticum dicoccoides
TGGTGTAAGCATTTCCCAAATAGGTGTTGGTGACATTTAAAACATAATAAATCAGTAAGACCTCATAATTTGAAGATCGTGATTTCCAACAGGAATTGCAAGCTCATGTATACCGAAAAATATAAATGCTTATGGTTGCAATAGAATTAGAAAAAACCGAGAACCTTAAAAAAGGCATTTTGAAAGTGATAACTTGTGATTCCATTGTAGATGTCAATGTACATCGTCCATGGATGGAGCAGTTAACCTTGCAACCCCCAACAACTATCTGCCTGCACTATAATATTCTAAGACGATGAAATTCCCATTGAACAATATATACCTACAATAGTAGATTCTTTTTTGCAGGAACCTCAGTAGTAGATTCAGCATGTAGCCTAAAAGAAGGAACATAAGACGTCGCTGTCTTGCTGTAAATCAAATTTGCTGATCCACATGTTGCAAGAAGCCTTGCAACCTATGGCAGAAATACACACAATAATTAAGACAGCCAGCAGAAACAACAGTATTCAGTGACCACATGAATACAATGCCTTGGCGTACCTACTAAGCATCAGGTCAAGTAAATAGGCAACAATCCTTGTTCCATTGGATTGCATCTAAAGAGTCCTTAACTCCAAAGATTCGAAGAGAAAACAATCAAAATAATGCCTGAAACAAAACACGCAAGAAAAAAGTAAACATGTACCCTCGAGAGGGCGAGCCGGCAAGCCATGAAGGGAATCGCCTGGATTTTTTACTCTCGAGGCTCAGCGATTCGTAAGGTCTGCTTCTCCCTATCTCGCGATAATAATCTCTACTAGAGAGAGAGAGAGAGAGAGAGAGAGAGAGAGAGAGAGAGAGAGAGAGAGAGA
>NW_021251967.1:0-392 GCF_002162155.2 Triticum dicoccoides
CCTTTATTATGCAGTCCGTCGCTTTTATTTCTTCCATATCAAAAGATCGTATAAAGCTTATTTTCTCCGCACTAATAAGTCATACATATTTAGAGAGCAATTTTTATTGCTTGCACCGATGACAACTTACTTGAAGGATCTTACTCAATCCATAGGTAGATATGGTGGACTCTCATGACAAAACTGGGTTCAAGAATAATTGGAAGCACAAGTAGTATCTCTACTTGGTGCAAAGAAATTGGATAGCATGAGAGGGAAAGGCAAGCTCAACATGTTGGATGATCCATGACAATATAATTTATCTCAGATGTAAGAAAACATAACCCATTACGTTGTCTTCCTTGTCCAACGTCAACTCTTTAACATGTCATACTTTAATGAGTGCTCATAAT
>NW_021251968.1:0-525 GCF_002162155.2 Triticum dicoccoides
GGCGCCCTCGCCGCCCCCGCCGTCACCTCGAGCTCCCCTGCTATGGGCTCGCCGTCGCCGGCCTGTGCTCAAAATCGCCCAGCCCCTGCCCCGTCCCGCCCCCGCGCGCCGGCGCCCTCGCCTGCGCCCGCACTGTGAGCCGCCGCCCGGCTCTATTTTTTTATTTTTATTACTTTAATTTTTTTGTTCATATGTGATGTATATGTGTATGTGGCTATAATGTATATGTGTATGTGAACAATGCAAAAGATTGTTTTTTAGAAAAATTAGGATTTTTTTCTGTTCATAGATTTTTTTGGTGATATTAATTATTGTAAATATGAAAATGTTTGTATATTCATATGAACAATGAATTAGGCAATACTACTTCTTGTATTTTTAAGAAGGAAGAAGAAGAAAAAGAATGAGAGGAAAAAGGAAATAAGAAGAGGAAGAAAGGAGAAGAAGAGGGGAGAGGAAGAAGAGGAGAAATAAATAAGAAGAAGAAAAAAGAAGAAAAAGAAGAGGAGAAGAAGAAAGGAATAG
>NW_021251969.1:0-923 GCF_002162155.2 Triticum dicoccoides
CTTAGGTTATTTTGAGAGTCGTTAATAGCATGGTAATTTGCTTAATGTTAATATACTTGGTATTCAAGATATGTGAAACTTTCTTTTGAGTGAATTGAATACTAAGATAAGTTTGATGCTTGATAATTGTTTTAAGATATGGAGGTAGTGATATTAAAGTCATTCTACTTGGGTGATTGTGAATTTGCGAAATGCTTGTGTTGAAGTTAGAAAGTCCCGTAGCATGCACGTATGGTTAAAGTTGTGTAACAAATTTGAAACATGAAGTGTACTTGGCTTGTGCATCCTTATGAGTGGCGGCCGGGGACGAGCGATGGTCTTTTCCTACCAATCTATCCCCCTAGGAGCATGCGCGTAGTACTTGATTTTTGATGACTTCTAAATTTTTGCAATAAGTATATGAGTTATTTGGACTAATGTTGAGTCCATGGATTATACGCACTCTCACCTTGCCGCCTTTGCTAGCCTCTTCGGTATCGTGCATTGCCCTTTCTCACCTTGAGAGTTGGTGCAAACTTCGCCGGTGCATCCAACCCCGTGATATGATATGCTCTATCACACATAAACCTCCTTATATCTTCCTCAAAACAACCACCATACCTACCTATCATGGCATTTCCATAGCCATTCCGAGATATATTGCCATGCAACTTCCATCATCATCATCATGACATACATTACTTTTGTCATATTGCCATTGCATGATCATGTAGTTGACATCGTATTTGTGGCAAAGCCACCATGCATTATTTTTCATACATGTCACTCTTGATTCATTGCACCATCCCGGTACACAGCCGAAGGCATTCAGATAGAGTCATATCTTGTTCTAAGTTTCGAGTTGTAATTCATATGTTGTAATCAATAGAAGTGTGATGATCATCATTATTAGAGCATTGCCCAGTCCAAAAAAGGCCAAAAAA
>NW_021251970.1:0-1578 GCF_002162155.2 Triticum dicoccoides
AAATTTTTTTTTTGACTGCCCGGACCCAAAAACTGGAAACGGGTCAAAAAAAACTTCCTATAATGGCACCTGTCTCAAAACACTCAGAAACACCTAAAAATAGGATAGCCAGAATTTTTTTCGAAAAATGCGTTTTCGAAAAATTTTGGGCCTAAACGGAGCGTGGCTACCCGACTCTTTTTTTTTCCGAAACCTACTCCGGCAAGGAAACACGAATCGGAATCTAGATGGATCCCGAAAACAAACCTAATAAGCAAGGAACTCGGATTGGTGGTGGATATATGGTGGTGGTATATGGCAGCGGCGGTGGTAGCGGTGGTAGTATATGGATATGGATCGGTGGTGGTATATGGGCACGGATTGGTGGTGGTATATGGATACGAATTCGGAGCGGTGGTGGTAGATGGCAGGGCGATGATGATGGTGCGGCGGCGGCGTGACAACTTATGACCAGAACTCGAAACTCTAAAAGACTAGACTCTAAGACCAGCAACTAGACCGACGATGCAACCGCAAATTCAACAAAGCAAAACCCTAAAAAGATTATGCAAAGGCTCAGATTGGTTCGGATATGATGAACTAACCCTAATTTTTTTTTGTGGCTTTTTCGTGGACTGTAGGTATGAAGAACAGACTCGATCTAAACTACGAAAAACCGTAAAATCTCACCGAGCAACCTGGAAATCTGATACCACTTGATAGAGGCGAGGGTCCCGATCTTTCGATGAGATGATGGATATCGCTTTGGTGGAAGTCGACTTTGACGATCCGACTACGAACGTGCGAGGACGTCGCGCCTTAGCAATCGCTAAACCAACTCCGAGAGGTTATTGACCACGCCGGAGCACGATCAACCTGACCACGAGGGTCTCTTTCCTGCGAGCAAACGAAGAACAAGCAAGAAACTAAGATTGCAATCTGGATATTGCGAATATAAGATGAAAGCTTTATTGATCAAGGTGGGGTTCTGTGATGCCTTTGTCTGGTCGTTGCACACAAACGAAGTACGCGAAGTTGCAGCTATGGCGAACTTTTAATCTAAACAAAACCCAAAGTCTAAACGATACCCTAAGGGCTGTATATATGGAGGAAGAGGGGGGGAATTTCGTGGCCCTTGGTGGAGGGGTCCGAAATCAACCCTATCTCTTGTTTCCCCACACATACGGACTCTAAAAATAGCCTATACTTATGTATTTCGAAATTACATGGGCCTGGCCCAATAATAAGGTGACGCAGCACCTAAAATAGCCTCGGGACGAAATTTATGAAGTGGCATCTTGTATATTTCGTCCAAGGCTTCATGCACCCATTATGGTGGCTTCAAAGTCCTGAAATCATCACTTGTAACTCCGTTCTTGTTTCCCTTGCGCATGCCATCATCTCCATGCTTGTTCTTGCTCCAATGTTCATCCTTCTCCAAGCTAGGCCCTTCATTTGTAAGCAAAACAAATGTATCCAATTTAGGCAGCATCATATTCTCATGAACATTAGAATCATTACCATGAAACGAAAGTACCTGGTAATTTAGTTGGCGTGCACGAGCTCTAGTAATTGGTCCAGTATGTATAGCAGCAGGGG
>NW_021251971.1:0-1824 GCF_002162155.2 Triticum dicoccoides
AAACAACCAGTTGAGTTTGGCGAAGAAGAGTTGGTTACCGGCAGTCCCTGATTTGGAAGCAGCCACAAAATTAACGTGGTAGCACTCCCTGTCCAAGGATTTGGAACCATCCACCACACCATAGATAACACTTAGCACATATTTTGGTTCCTAAAACAAGCAACAACAAGGTCAAATGAAGCAGCTGATAGTGAGATGTAATGGATATGTATACAAGGATGAATAAAAGCAAAGCCACGTACCCGAGGATGCTCAGAGGCATATTTCCGCAGCAGCTTTTCAAGCTCAGAGCCAAGGTATAACTTCATTCTGTTATAATATGACTTCATTTTTACCAGAGTCTCCTTAGCCTCCTCGCACAATTTGGCCACCTTGGGAGGTTTGGGATCCAACGTCACTGCTTTTTGTCGGAGTAAGTGCTCTATTTTGCCAAGAGATTCACAGGAGACCACACCATTGGTGTCGGTGGTCAGCAAGCGCCGTAGGTCATTCAGCACATCGGGCGTCACGGACGCGAGGAATAGCCCTAGTGCAGCATGCTGTGGGTGTTGAGCGGTTGCGGCTGCGGCAGCAAACTGCTGCAAGGTGTGCGTCTCCTCGGACAGGTCACAACATTTGCGAGAGAGGTGCTCCATCACCCCTTGTGTCAAGCAGCCAGACTTAGAGTTTCCTCGGACGAGGGCCATTAGGCCTTCCAGGGAACGGACCTCCACTCGAAGCATAGATAGGGTGTCGATGATGTGATACTCTTTGATTTCAGAGAGGGGTAGCGGGTACACTATGCTGTGCCAAATGGAGTTGACAATGATGTTGGAGACAGGGTCTATGGGGCCATAGCAGTGGCCAGCCCACAATATGTTGCGGATGAGCCCCGTAGAGGGGGGCAACATGATGAACACTTTGAGATAGAAAGTGTGGATTACACCATGAAGCCTCATCCTGAGAGACTCGGTGTACTCACATGCATCGCCATTGCAGCTCTCTACCAAACCACGGCTTCGAGAGGTTTTCGCGGCCTTGGCTAAAAGCGTCGATATCATGGACCTCTTGTCTTGAGGATCAGACCGCATGGACGCAAAGAGGTCCCCATGACGCTGGACCTTGATGCTTACAACATCGAATCCATCCACGGAGCTCGTGCTGTTGCAAATCTCAAGCTTCCCTTCATCGGGCTTGAGGTTCCGGCAGTACACGACGGCCTCTCTTCCTCCTGGCAGCAGTTTCACCTGGAGGTCAAGGAGGGCACTGCACTGGTACCGCAGTAGATCCACGAGGGTGTTGACGTCGTCGACAGTGAGCTTTGGCCCTCCTGGCCTGAGAAACGGGGCGGCGGCGTGGAGCCGCTCTAGTGGAACTGGCGTCGTGTGGAGCCGCACCAGGGCGTCAGGCGCTGGGTGCGATGCACAGGTTGCGGCGCACATGAGGGCGGCTTGCGTCCTTTCAGTGGCGGGGTCAGGGAGCTGAAGCTCAGCAGCATATAGATCGTGCTCGACGAGCAGGACGGCCAGGGCCAGGTCAGCGCCCGCCCAGTGGAGGTACTGGGTGGCCTGTTCTTCACTGAGGCATCCAAAGTATCTCACCATGAACCTGCGGAGAGCCAGGTAGGATGGTGCGGCATCTCTGGGCCAGGTATCCCTGCGGCATGTTGGCCCAATGTGGCTGGACCAACTATCCCTTGGCCGCGCTGCACCAGCCAACCTCTTGGACCTCCTCCTCCTCTTACAGTCATGCGGAAGCGGTGGGTTTGCTCGGAAGTCCTGCGGGAGGTGGGCGATGGTGTTGAGGATGATGTTGGTGACGGGGTCCATGAGGCCGAGACAGAGG
>NW_021251972.1:0-704 GCF_002162155.2 Triticum dicoccoides
CAAACGCTACAGGGTTAGGCGGGACGGGGGCACTGGGGGGGTAGCAATGCCACCGGAGCATCGCACCGGGCCCTCATACATGCGGGGTGGTGTGGTGGCATGTCCGAAGAGGCGGGACGCATCTCTGGTGCGTGGCCCCCCCTCACGGACGGCGATGACACGGTAGTAGACATTCTGCGGTAACGATGCGGCATCAATATTACTAAATACTCGGAGCGCGATAAAATCATGAGTTTTTTTGCACGACATGGGCACATGTGCTATAGGAACGATGGTATTTTTTCATAATTTTTGGTGATGGAGAATTATCCGAAAAATTCCCTCTACGCGGATTGCCCTTCGCGCGTCTACGGCTGTGGCCGGCGGCCTCCGGGGGCTAGCATGCCGCCAAATATTGCGTAGGCGGCCTCTCACAAGTCTGGAAGTGTTGTGGCGGTTACAAACGCCCGGCACGCGTGTCCGGGGTGTGCCCCCCTCATGGACGACGCTGCCGCCGGCACTTGGAGGGGGGAAACGGACGCGTGGGTTCTACACGGAGGGGATCTTGCTGTGGGTTTGGACCGGATGTTGCTCCAAAGTGTTCCTATGGGCTAACCTAATCCAACCGGGTGGGGAGGTCCACTAGTCATAGCGCTTCCGTGCAAAGTCAAAGGTCTAGATCCCGTGGTCAAACGCTACAGGGTTAGGCAGGACGGGGGCACTTG
>NW_021251973.1:0-481 GCF_002162155.2 Triticum dicoccoides
ACACCGCGTCACCCGAGTCCTCGTCGAAGTCCGCCACCGAGTCAGCAGACTCCCGCTCCTCCAAGTCCGGCAAAGTGTCAGGACAATCCTCCTCCTCCAAGTCCGGCAAAGTGTCAGGACAATCCTCCTCCTCCAAGTCCGCCACAGCGTCAGACGTCCACTCCTCCTCCAAGTCCGGCACAACCTCAGGCCACTCCTCCTCGTCCAACTCAGTCCCGTCAGCCATCTCCGCCGCCTCAGCAATCGCAGAGACACCCCGCAGCTCTGGTGCGTAGCCGTACGAGTCGAGGTAGTACAGCTGGAAGTACAGGCAGAGGCAAGCGGTATAAATATGGTCCAAGCCTGAAGCCTCTTCCGCAGAGGTCTTATGACAAGTCCGAGGAGGAAATCACAGCCATATCGAAGGCCGAGGTGGAAGCCCATTTTGCACCGAAACCGCCACCGCCGCCAAGGGAGAAAGTGCCTGAGGAAACGATTGACC
>NW_021251975.1:0-422 GCF_002162155.2 Triticum dicoccoides
AATCCTTTCCGGCAACGATCTTGTCGGGAGCCGGCGTCAAGAACGACGAAGTTCTTCGCCGTAAGCCTTTCCGGCACCGATCTTGTCGGGAGCCGGCATCAAGAACGACGAAGTTCTTCGCCGTAAGCCTTTCCGGCAACGATCTTGTCGGGAGCTGGCGCCAAGAACGACGAAGTTCTTCGCCATAAGCCTTTCCGGCAACGATCTTGCCGGGGGCCGGTGTCAAGAACAACGAAGTTCTTCGCCAAAAGCCTTCCTGGCAACGAGCTTGCCGGAAGCCGGCATCGAGAACGTCAAAGTTCTCTGCTGAAGATAAAAGCCTTCCTGGCAACGAGCTTGCCGGAAGCCGGCATCGAGAACGTCAAAGTTCTCTGCTGAAGATAAAAGCCTTCCTGGCAACGAGCTTGCCGGAAGCCGGCATC
>NW_021251976.1:0-1578 GCF_002162155.2 Triticum dicoccoides
CACAAGTGTGGTAAAAAGATAGTAGCATTATCCCTTCTCTCTTTTCCTCTCATTTTTTCTTTTTTTCCTTTTTTCTTTTTTTTATTTTCTTTTTTCTCTTTTTTTTCTTTGGCCTTTTTTTTGGTCTTCCTCTCTTTTTCTTTTTTTTTCTTTTGTAAAGTCTGAAGTCTCCTCCCGACTTGTGGGGGAATCATAGTCTCCATCATCCTTTCCTCACTGGGACAATGCTCTAATAATGAAGATCATCACACTTTTATTTACTTACAACTCAAGATTACAACTCAAAACTAGAACAAGATATGACTCTATATGAATGCCTCCGGTGGTGTACTGGGATATGCAATGAATCAAGAGCGACATGTATGAAAATTATGAGGGCGGCCTTGCCACAAATACGATGTGAACTACATGATCATGCAAAGAGCAATATGACAATGATGATGCGTGTCATATAAACGGAACGGTGGAAAGTTGCATGGAAATATATCTCAGAATGGCTATGGAAATGCCATAGTAGGTAGGTATGGTGGCTGTTTTGAGGAAGGTATATGGTGGGTGTATGGTACCGACGAAAGTTGCGCGGCACAAGAGAGGCTAGCAATGGTGGAAGGGTGAGAGTGCGTATAATCCATGGACTCAACATTAGTCAAAAGAACTCATATGCTTAATGCAAAAATCTACAAGTCATCAAAAACAAAGTATTACGAGCATGCTCCTAGGGGGGTAGATTGGTAGGAAAAGACCATCGCTCGTCCCCGATCGCCACTCATAAGGAAGACAATCAATAAATAAAATTGTGCTCCAACTTCATCACAAAGCGGTTCACCATACGTGCATGCTACGGGAATCACAAACTTCAACACAAGCATTCTTTAAATTCATAATCACCCAACTAGCATGACTCTAATATTACCACCTCTAATATCTCAAAAAAATTATCAAGTATCAAATTGATCATAGCATCCAATTCACTTTCTATGATTGTTTTTATTATACCCAACTTGGATGCCTACCATTCTAGGACCAATTTTATAACCATAGCAAATACCATGCTGTTCTAAAAGTCTATCAAAATAATATAAGTGAAGCATGAGAGACTAGCAATTTCTACAAATTTAAGCCACCGCCGTGCTCTAAAAGATATAAGTGAAGCACTAGAGCAAAAACTATCTAGCTCAAAAGATATAAGTGAAGCACATAGACTATTCTAATACATTCCAAATCAAGTGGGCTTCTCCCAAAAGGTGTGTACAGCAAGGATGATTGTGGAAAACTAAAAATCAAAGACTAATATCATACAAGACGCTCCAATAAAAACACATATCATGTGGCGAATAAAAATATAGCTCCAAGTAAAGTTACCAATGAACGAAGACGAAAGAGGGGATGCCTTCCCGGGGCATCCCCAAGCTTAGGATTTTGGCTACTATTGAATATATTGGGGTGCCATGGGCATCCCCAAACATAGGCTTTTTCCACTCCTTATTCCATAGTCCATCAAATCTTTACCCAAAACTTGAAAACTTCACAACACAAAACTCAACAGGAAATCTTATAAGCTCTGTTAGTGAAAGAAAA
>NW_021251977.1:0-1158 GCF_002162155.2 Triticum dicoccoides
TATAGGAAGTCCTGTTTCGGCCATCGGGACAAGTTTCGGGGTCATCGGTATTGTACCGGGACCACCAGAAGGGTCCCGGGGGCCCACCGGGTGGGGCCACCTGCCCCGGGGGCCACATGGGCTGTAGGGGGTGCGCCTTGGCCTACATGGGCCAAGGGCACCAGCCCCTAGAGGCCCATGCGCCAAGATAAAGGAAAAAGGGGAGAGTCCTAAAGGGGGAAGGCACCTCCGAGGTGCCTTGGGGAGGATGGACTCCTCCCCATCCTTAGCCGCACCCCTTCCTTGGAGGAGGGGGCAAGGCTGCGCCTCCCCCCTCTCCCTTGGCCCTATATATAGTGGGGAAAAGGAGGAGCAATCATACCTAAGGCCTTTGGTTGCCTCCCTCTCCCTCCCGTGACACATCTCCTCTCCCGTAGGTGCTCGGCGAAGCCCTGCGGGATTGCCACGCTCCTCCACCACCACCACCACCACCACCACGCTGTTGTGCTGCTGTTGGATGGAGTCTTCCTCAACCTCTCCCTCTCTCCTTGCTGGATCAAGGCGTGGGAGACGTCACCGGGCTGTACGTGTGTTGAACGCGGAGGTGCCGTCCGTTCGGCACTAGGATCATCGGTGATCTGAATCACGACGAGTACGACTCCATCAACCCCGTTCACTTGAACGCTTCCGCTTAGAGATCTACAAGGGTATGTAGATGCAAACTCTCCTCTCCTTTCTACTCGTTGCTGGTCTCTCCATAGATAGATCTTGGTGTTACGTAGGAAAATTTTTGAATTTCTGCTACGTTCCCCAACAGTGGCATCATGAGCTAGGTCTATTGCATAGATTCTTTGCACGAGTAGAACACAAAGTAGTTGTGGGCGTTGATGTTGTTCAATATGCTTACCGTTACTAGTCCAATCTTGTTTCGACGGTATTGTGGGATGAAGCGGCCCGGACCGACCTTACACGTACTCTTACGTGAGACAGGTTCCACCGATTGACATGCACTTGGTGCATAAGGTGGCTAGCGGGTGCCAGTCTCTCCCACTTTAGTTGGAACGGATTCGATGAAAAGGGTCCTTATGAAGGGTAAATAGCAATTGGCATATCACGTTGTGGTTTTGCGTAGGTAAGAAACGTTCTTGCTAGAAACCCATAGCAGCCACGTAAAACATG
>NW_021251978.1:0-2662 GCF_002162155.2 Triticum dicoccoides
GAGCTGGGGGCGTGTGGAGCACGGGGTCGATCACCGAGGAGGTGACCGCGTCACCGCACTGGAGACGGCCGCGTCGTTCGCGTTCGAGCGCGACGGGTGCGCTGGCTAGGGAGTGCGGGGCATGCTGATCATGGTGGAGTGCAACGTCAAGCGTCGACGAGGCCGTAGGAGCGGCCATGGCGCGACATCGATGACGAGCCTAACATGTGCAAGGTCATGGCTTGGGGCGTGACTGTTAGCAGCAAGCCATGCCTATGGTGTGTGCTGCGTCCGAGTCTTGTGGCCGTTGGACGCCAGCAGCGTTGAGCGCATCGTGTGTACGTGTGTGTGGCGCATGGGCCTGTCCATGTGGCTGAACGGGTGTGTGTGGAGGTAGCCGTTGGCGCGCGGGGAGGGAGTGCGTTGAGCTAGTCCATCTCGGGCTCGCCGCGTCCGGACGTGTGCGTGCATGTCGGGGTGGGCGCGGTAGGAGCGGGCTGGACGGGTGCTCAACGTGGGCAGAGACGTGGGTGCGTGCCCAGTGCGTCCCTGGGATATAAGACTCCCCGTGTAATGGTGTTGCCAAGTGTGGAGTGGTGCTCAAGTTCGAGCTTGAGGGAAACGGCCGTCGTTGCGGCCGCGGCGTTCGTGCACCGGCAAAGTCCACTGTCCACCTATGTCTTTTTCTTCCTTCTTTTACCTAGGTTCGCATCACAGAGCGAGAGAGAGCGAGAGGTGGGCGAGAGCTAGGGCTGGACGACAACAACACTTTCCACTGTCACTCTGAATATTTGGATGTACTGAATAATACGTGTTTCAATTCCAAACTTTTTGTCTCAGTGGTAACAGCTAATCAAACTTTTGCTAGCTTTAAGAATAATTATATTATTATTCATAGCTGACATAATTTGCATTGTTCACTCTAACAAAAAAGTTAGGTAGATATTTTATCAGATGTATTCTGCTCTTTAAGACGAGGCTGGGTATATGGGGATAACGTTTTCCATTGCAACACACCGTAAGGTCTTTCGAAAGCAGCGTGCTAGAGTCTGATGACCAAGCTCATTGCCTTGAGATTGTCATGTTTGTTGTCATGTTTGTCGTGAGGTGGACAATGTGACCATGGTGGCGAAGAGAGTGGTAACATGGATAGGTCACTTGGAGCGTGCGAGGATTTTCTCTTCTCCCGTTGCAACGCATGGGCATATGTGCTAGTATGACTAAACACCACAAGTCATGGTCATAAGAAAATGGTATATCTTCTGTAATGATTCGTGTGAGGGTTTGTTTGTTCCTTTGGATATAAGTTTTTCTTTTCATAATACAGTATTCAAATACCACCGTATTTAGATATACCAAGAAGCGTTTAACACTTCTAGTACCGAAATAGCACAATAGCCTGCACCCACACAATTTCATGGGCAATATCTTCAATCGATTTAAAAGTTTTATTTTGTGAAGACTCTTTTTGAGTATATATTTTGAAGACTCTTATAACCACGTAAAAAACATGCATATTGTAAACTACAGAAAAGACAATAACCGCGTCAGGTATAACAAAAGACAACACTTTCGAATTTTAACCAGCATGGGCATGATCCCCGGCATAGGCATGGTCCCAAGCACCGTCGATCTCACGCACTGTCCAGCCATCTGTCACTTGTGGCATCGTACACTGCATAGTCAAGGTCCGCTGAAGCGCTAGCTGCCGTGTGTCCTTGACTAGGAATGGAACATTATTGCTCCATTTGACCGCAACCGCTATTGGCACCGCATCTCACCCATAATGCGCATTGTGTTGGGTCTGCCAATGGCTGGCTCGCCCTTAACTGCACTGCCAAGAAGAGACACACTTATCTCCAGCTCGACCCTTTCTCCATAACCACCGTGTGGCTGCTTGAGCTTGACTCCGTCATTGGCAATGTCCCAGAGTGGTTTCAAATCCGAAGGTGCTCATATGATCGACTTCGAATGACCTTGTCGTCTTCATTACGAATGACGCAAACTGCCCCATCATCAGGGGCGGAGCTAGCCTAATGCAAGGGTATGCAATGCATACCCAATATTTTATACAGAAAAGTTTCAGTATATATGCTCATGTATGCATTTATATAGTGTATGACCATCAGTTACGTACAGCGCTGGAGACAAACGAAGCAGAAAACAATCCGGCTGCCACCTGGGGCCAACATGCTAATTGGGCTGGTACTCTACTATCTATTGGGCCTTAAGGGCTTGCCGCTGGCCGATTAACCCCAAGTCGAGGAGATTAGGAGCCAGCCGAGGTGTGTGGTTCCAAGTTCCAATCGCAAAACCGGGCATCGCCTAATTGCTGTGCCCGGATGAGGGCGCCGTCGTCCATCGTGGATTAGGCTGCCGCCGGTAGATTGTCTCCCCAATTACCATTCCTCCATAGTTCGCAGCGACCCAGGCACACGGCGCATCGGGCATCCAGCAAAGCAAAGGCAAAGTCGCCAACATCAGTGTGCTAAATGCCTCGATCATCTGATCGTGGTTGGTTAGAGTTCTATCCATTTTTCATTAATCTTGATTTCTCCAAACTACCAATCGAGAATAGATCATTATTTTGGTTCCTTATGTGAAGAATAAGTTAAGAGACAAAACGGGGAATAATATTTAAATGATTGCTTGGTTAATTGTGAGCACAATTTTTTCATGAAAG
>NW_021251979.1:0-1350 GCF_002162155.2 Triticum dicoccoides
TGAAATGCTTGGTATGTGTGGGATCTGACTATCTAGTTGTTTATCTTTAGTAGCCTCTCTTACCGGGAAATGTCTCCTAGTGTTACCGCTGAGCCATGGTAGCTTGCTACTGCTCTGGAACACTTAGGCTGGCCGGCATGTGTCCTTCTTCGTTCCTGTGTCTGTCCCTTCGGGGAAATGTCACGCTTTGAGTACCGGAGTCCTGTTAGCCCGCTACAGCCCGGATTACCGGAGTCCTGTTAGCCCAGTGCTACAGCCCGGACCCACTTGCTGATGACCGACACGTTCGAAGCTGGGTCATGGATGCCTGTCCTTGTAAGTCTGTGCCACTTTGGGTTTACGACTAGTCATGTCAGCCCGGGCTCTTTATCATATGGATGCTAGCGACACTATCATATACGTGAGCCAAAAGGCGCAAACGGTCCCGGGAAAAGGTAAGGCGACACCCGTGGGAATACCGTGCGTGAGGCCGCAAAGTGATATGAGGTGTTACCAGCTAGATCGATGTGACATCGAGTCGGGGTCCTGACAGCGTTGGCATCAGAGCCGGACTGCCTGTAGGTTCTCCAAGCCAAACTGGTCGATGTTGAGTCTAGAAATTCTTTAGTTATATGTAGGGGAATTGTTTGTGGGTTGGAACGTAAGGCTCTTTTTACTTCTTATACCTTATGGCTTTCTGATCTGAGTCAGTCCATTCTTCCACCGGGGGTTAAGGAATTAGGATCTATTCCTCTATCAGGATCACGTGTTACTAATCAGTAGTACCTTATAAGTTTGATGGTTACAAGCCTAGTTCAGTTCTACTACCACATTATGTAGTTAGAATGGTTCAGAACTTTGATATGATGATGTTGAGTGTGTATGAAATCCTTTGTCAAATGTCTCAATATCCTTTTTGAGCATTACAGCTGTTATGCTGCCGAAATTTTGCTAGAAATTCTAACGCCTTTGCATTATAAATATGCTTTCAGATGGCCACTCGCGACCTCAATCAAGTGGTTCGCCTGACTCGATGCCTAGATGTACCCGGCCATACTGCTAAGTTGGTCAGGGTAATGACTGAGGCTGGATACCGCTGGTATCCCGAGTACACGGTCGAAGAGCAATTCCGGGACTTCAATCAAAGCCAGTATCTCTGCACTGTCAGGATATTTCCATCTTATCCTGGATCCACCGAGCCTCTTCACTGCTCCTATGGACTCGGGGTTACTATTGAGATGGCTGTGCAGGACGCCGCCTACTCTATGATGACCATTATGCGAGTCAGATCTGGGTTATTTCGGGACTCTGATTTCCGGTATATGCCAGGATCACTTCCGGGAGCACAAGGGTATCTCCAGGCTATCTATG
>NW_021251980.1:0-3715 GCF_002162155.2 Triticum dicoccoides
CCACCATTCTCATCTCTCAACAGCTTGATGTTTAAGATAACATCAGCTACTCCTAGATCCTTCATCTCAAAACAGCGAGATAAGAAATCCTTAACCTCCTTGATTAAATCAAGTTTGGCTCCAAAGATCAATATGTCGTCGACATACAGACAAAGAATAACTCCTTCGCCCCCACCATAGCGATAGCACACGCACTTGTCACCATCGTTTACTACAAAGCCGGCAGCAGTTAATGTTCTTTCAAACTACTCATGCCACTCTTTAGGAGCTTGTTTAAGGCCATATAAAGACTTTAATAACTTGCACACCTTTCCTTCCTAACTAGGTACTACAAAACCATCTGGCTGATCCATGTAAATTTCCTCCTTCAACTCTCCATTGAGGAAAGCTGTCTTAACGTCCATTTGATGAACGAGAAGACCATGTGAGGCAGCAAGTGATAGTAGCACCCGAATTGTGGTCAGTCTAGCCACGGGTGAGTAAGTATCAAAGAAGTCTTCACCTTCTTTCTGGGTATAACCCTTGGCCACAAGCCGTGCCTTGTACTTTTCAATCATACCATCAGGTCTAAGCTTCTTCTTGAACACCCACTTACATCCTATAGGTTTTCACCCATAAGGACGGTCAGTGATCTCCCAGGTTCCGTTACCTAAGATGGAATCCATCTCGCTACGTACAACTTCCTTCTAGTAGTTAGCATCAAGAGATGCACATGCATCTGAAATAGTCCTGGGTGTGTCATCCACGAGGTACATAATGAAATCATCACCAAAGGACTTTGTAGTCCTATGTCTCTTACTCCTCACAGGAGTTCCATTGTCACCCTCAACAGGATTCTCAACGTGTTCCATCGCAATGGTGGGTTCAGGAATTACAGTGAATTCCTCACTAGATGGAGTAGGTGTCTCCTGATTTGATGAACTCGACATATCCTTCATAGGAAATATGTCCTCAAAGAAAGTTGCATCATTCGACTCCATAATCGTACCAACATGCATGTCGGATACCTCAGATTTTATTATCAAAAATCTATAGCCGATGCTATGAAAAGCACAGCCAAGAAGAACACAATCCACGGTTTTTGGTCCAAACTTGCGCTTCTTGGGAATTGGTATATTGACTTTCGCCAAACAACCCCAAGTACGTAGGTAAGAGAGTTTCAACCTTTTCCTTTCGCATTCCTCAAATGGAGTCATGGTCTTATGCTTTGTGGGAACTCGGTTTAGGACATGACACGCAGTCATTAGCGCCTCCCCCCACCATTCCTTGGATAGACCCGAAGTGTCTAACATGGTGTTAACCATATCAGTTAGAGTTCGGTTCTTTCTTTTGGCTACCCCATTTGACTGGGGTGAGTAGAGAGGCATCCTCTCATGGATTATACCCTGTTTCACACAAAACAGATCAAATTCATTGGAAAAATACTCTCCACCGTGATCGGACCTAAGCCGTTTAATTTTTCGATCAAGTTGGTTCTCTGCCTCAGCTTTATAGTTTTTGAAGAAAGCCAAAGCCTCATCTTTTGATTTCATAAGATACACATAACAATATCTAGTGGAGTCATCAATCAACGTCATGAAGTATCTCTTTCCACCTTTTGTCAACACGCCATTCATCTCACAAATATCAGAATGTATAAGCCCTAGTGGCGCCAAGTCTGTTGCCTCTGCAGTCTTATGGGACTTGCGAGGTTGCTTAGCTTGCACACATACTTGGCACTTAAGCCTTTGATAGTAGAGATTTTTGGAATTAAATTCATATTGGCTAGCCGCGTCATGCAACCAAAGTTAATGTGACAAAGTCGTGAATGCCAAATATCAGACTCATTGTTGTGGCAAACATTATTAATAATTTTAGTGCAAATATCTGACAAAGACAGGCGAAACAAGCCTCCGCTCTCATAGCCTTTTCCAACAAATTGTCCATACTTAGAAATTACAACTTTATTGGATTCAAAAACAAACTTAAAACCATCTCGACATAAACGGGAACCGCTAACGAGATTTTTATTGACGGACGGCACATGATGAACGTTCTTCAGACGCACGGTCTTCCCTGAAGTAAACTTCAGATCGACCGTACCAACACCTCGAACGATGTCATGTGACCCGTTCCCCATCAGCACGGGAAAAGTCCCAGTGGCCTGGTAAGAAGAAAACATGAAGGCATCAGCACAAACATGTACATTGGCACCGGGGTCAATTAACCAATCAGGGGTTTGGAATACTGAAAGGATGGTAGGAAAAATACCATACCCTGATTCCTTCATATCAGTATCACCGATGGCAACATTAGCGGACTTGCCGCTCTTCTCATCTTCGCGCTCCTCAAAGCGGTTAGAACACTTCGGAGCCCAGTGATTAGGAACACCGCAGACATGGCAAAGTCCCTTCCCCTTCTTATGAGAGCTCTTCTTGAAGTTGGTAGAATGTGATGGCTTGTTCTTTGTATCAAACTTGCCTTTGCCCTAAGTTTTGTTCTTGTTGTTTTTGAACTTGTTGGGCTGGAAGTTCTTCTTCTGTACCATGTGGGCACTAGAACCTCCCTCAGCAACTCGAGCACGTGTATCCTTTGCTCCCGCCTTCTCTTCAACATCAAGAGTACCAATGAGATCCGCAACGAAAAACTCTTGTCTCTTGTGTTTCAGGGAAGTAGCAAAATTGTTCCACGAAGGTGGAAGCTTGGCAATGATGCCTCGGGCAACAAATTTGTCCGGCAACACACACTTGAAGTACTCAAGTTCTTTTGCGAGCGAATGTATCTCATGAGCCTGTTGTACAACAGGGCGCTCATCAGTCATCTTGGAGTCATAGAATTGCTCCATGACGTACAACTCGCTGTCGGCGTCCGAGGCACCAAACTTGGCCTCGAGCGCAGCCCACATGTTCTTGCCATTGTCAAATGACATATACGAATCTACAATGGAGTCATCAAGAACACTCAGAAGAGTGCCTTTAAAGAGGGTATTGATCTTCCTGAAAACTTCCAGCTGTGCTGGATTAAGATTGCCCTCAGGATTGCCCTTGGTGGCGTCATATCAGCCCATGATCTGAAACCAGTAGACCGCTCTGGTGCGCCACCTCTTATATTGCGCCACCTTAAAGGCAGGCGGCTTTCAGATGCGCAGCAAAACCACTCGGAGTAAATTGCCTATAATCAGGTTTCTGGATTGTTGGAAAAATGAGCAAATTACTACGAGATTTAATCCGAATAAATAGGAAATAGATCATGACAGCAACAGCAGAGATTAAACTAATCATGCGAACTAGCATAGTAGATGAACAGATCACATCTAGGGCACATCTACTAGAAACATGAATTCTACCACGATCTCGAACAAGAAGGATAGAATAACATACGGTGCAGTGGGTGTAGCACCGCCGGCGTTGACGTTGTCGCCCATGTCGTCGAGGATGAGGTTGCCGAGGTCGGGGAAGAAGTCGTCGTTCGCGAAGTCGTCGCTGCCAGCAGTCGTGCGAGTGCGCTCCCCAAAAACCTGATCGCCCCTCTCCCGTACAGGATCACGAGAGGCGGGGTTCCGGAGGCCTGCTGTCCCTTCTCCCGGTGCACGCCGAAAGGAGGGATGGAGAAAACTTGCTTAGCGGCGCAATGATCTGTAATGGTGGTGAGAAACCATACGAAGCGGCGGCGGCTAGGGTAGACGTCTGCCTGACTATATAGTGCGGGCCGGGTAGGTCGTGGGAGTAAACCCCAC
>NW_021251981.1:0-984 GCF_002162155.2 Triticum dicoccoides
CGGGACCCCAAAACAATGAGTAATAGTGCACGAAACGGGTCAGAATCGGCCAAAATTGCAAGTGTTGATGACCAAGATGTAATCGCACACTCGGGTCACCACCTATGGAAATCGCTTTGGGACCCCAAAACGGTGAGTAATAGTCCAAGAAACATGCAAGAATCGGCCAAAACTGTGAGTGTTGATGTCCGACATGTAAACGCACCCTTGGGTTCATGAAACGGGCAAGAATCGGCCAAAACTGCGATTGTAGATGACCGACACGTAAGCGCACCTCGGGGTTCAACAACTATGGATATGGCTTTGGGACCCCAAAAACATTGAGTAATAGTCCACGAAACGGGCCAGAATCGACAAAAACCGCGAGTGTTGATGACCGACACGAAAAGGCGTCTCGGGGTTCGTCAATCGGTTAAATCACTCCGGGACCCCAAAACAGTGATCAATAGCCAACGAAATGGGCTAGAATCGGCCAAAATTGTGAGTGTTGATGACCGACACGTAAACGCACCCCAGGGTTCGTCAATCGTGGAAATCAATTTGGCAACCTAAAACTGAGTAACAGTCCAAGAAACAGGCCAGAACCGGCCCAAACTGCGAGTCTTGACGACCAACACGTAAGCACATCCTGGGGTTCGACAACCATGGAAATCGCTTTGGGACCCCAAACGGTGAGTAATAGTCCATGAAAGAGCCCAGAATCGGCCAAATCTAGGATTATTGATGAACGATACATAAACGCACCCCGGGGTTCGTCAATCATGGAAATCTCTCAGGGACCCCAAACCAGTGAGTAGTAGTCAATGAAACGGGCCAGAATCGGCAAAACTGCAAGTGTTGATGACCGACACACAAACACACCCCGGTGTTCGTCAATCGTGGAAATCTTAGCGGGACACCAAAACTAAGTACTAGTCCATGAAACGGGCCAGAATTGGCCAAAACTGTGATTGTTGATGACCGACACGTAGCCACACCTTGGGG
>NW_021251982.1:0-1347 GCF_002162155.2 Triticum dicoccoides
TCACCGGCATGACACCATGATCTCCATCATCTTGATCTCTATCAATGTGTCTTCACATGGTCGTCTCGCCAACTATTGATCTTGCAACTATTTCTATCGCATAGCGATAAAGTAAAGCAATTGTTTGGCGCTTGCATCTTATGCAAGAAAGAGACAACCATAAGGCTTCTGCCAGTTGCTGATAACTTTAACAAAACATGATCATCTCATACAAAAATTTATATCTCATCACGTCTTAACCATATCACATCACAACATGCCTCGCAAAAACAAGTTAGAAGCTAAAGGTTCTCGTGAGCGCATGAAGAGTCTGGCTGACAAGTGCGTGCAAGCCTACAATGAAGCTGAGAAGCGCAAGGCTCTTGGGCGTCCTGGCATCGACCCCAGAATGGCTGCAAAGAAGAAGAAGCCATCGACTGACAAATCTGCACCTTCAAGGCGGGAAGAACCTCGCATTGTCTTCCCAAGCAGCATGTCCGGCTCGAAGCCAAAGGTCAAGTCAACCACTTCAGAACTGAAGAAGACAAGGGTTGCCGAGGCTGAAGCCAGAAAGAGGAAAAATCCTGAAGCTTCTGATGTCGCTCCCTCCAAGAAGAAGCGCAAAACCAAGAAAGATCGGGTTGCTCCCACAGAGCCCCTTGTTGTCGAGCCCATCTCGGTTTCTCGTCCTGATTCTTCGCATCAAGAACGACAGATGGTAGTTCATGAGCCTGCTTCCACGGAGGCTCCTGAAGCTGAAGACATTCTAGCAGTTGATCCCACCGCTGCTGAAGACATTGGTCACCATGACAATGTTGAAGATGATGTAGTTCTTCCTCAGATCGAGCACAACTTGGTGTCATCGCCTGTTCTCACGAACAGCGAACTCATCAGCATTGGTCGTCCTCTGACGCCAATTGCTCAGGATGCATCATGGGCTGATCACCCACAACAACAAGACACCCCGAGTACTCCCCAACAACAAGTCACCCCACCAGTGCAAGAAGAAGAAGATGACTTTGAGGCCCAGCCAACTCCATCTCCATAGGCATCGCCAGCGTTACGCAGGCTTCGCAAAGGACCAAGGCCCCAAGTCCCTCTTTCGAGCGTTCCAGAAGGAGAAGTGCACCACCAATCTGTTGCACGTCAGGTGTTCCCAGAAGCCACTCCTATTGTGAATGTCTCCAAGTCTGAAGCTAAAGTTGCTGAAGACAATCCAGCTGCATCAGCCAAAGAAAAACAAGCAGAAGAACGTGTCCCTACTCCCCCCATCACTGAAGAAGTTGTTCCTGAAGTGAACGTGTTGGTGCCCGACCCTCCAGCTCCTCAAGTGGAGGTTGAGAATCTTGAGGCTGCCACCACTAACAC
>NW_021251983.1:0-1023 GCF_002162155.2 Triticum dicoccoides
GAGGCTATTATAGGTGCTGCGTCACCTTTTTATTGGGCCAGGCCCATGTAATTTCGAAATACATAAGTATAGGCTATTTTTAGAGTCCGTATGTGTGGGGAAACAAGAGATAGGGTTGATTTCGGACCCCTCCACCAAGGGCCACGAAATTCCCCCTCTCTTCCTCCATATATACAGCCCTTAGGGCACCGTTTAGACTTTGGGTTTTGTTTAGATTAAAAGTTCGCCATAGCTGCAACTTCGCGTACTTCGTTTGTGTTCAACGACCAGACAAAGGCGTCACAGAACCCCACCTTGATCAATAAAGCTTTCATCTTATATTCGCAATATCCAGATTGCAATCTTAGTTTCTTGCTTGTTCTTTGTTTGCTCGCAGGAAACAGACCCTCGTGGTCAGGTTGATCGTGCTCCGGCGTGGTCAATAACCTCTCGGAGTTGGTTTAGCGATTGCCAAGGCGCGACGTCCTCGCACGTTCGTAGTCGGATCGTCAAAGTCGACTTCCACCAAAGCGAAATCCATCATCTCATCGAAAGATGGGACACCTCCGCCTCTATCAAGTGGTATCAGATTTCCAGGTTGCTCGGTGAGATTTTACAGTTTTTCGTAGTTTAGATCGAGTCTGTTCTTCATACCTACAGTCCACGAAAAAGCCACAAAAAAATTAGGGTTAGTTCATCATATCTGAACCAATCTGAGCCTTTGCATAATCTTTTTAGGGTTTTGCTTTGTTGAATTTGCGGTTGCATCGTCGTGTCTAGTTGCTGGTCTTAGAGTCTAGTCTTTTAGAGTTTCGAGTTCTGGTCATAAGTTGTCACGCCGCCGCCGCACCATCATCATCGCCCCTGCCATCTACCACCACCGCTTATCCGCCACCGCTCCGAATCCGTATCCATATACCACCACCAATCCGTGTCCATATACCACCACCGATCCATATCCATATACTACCACCGCTACCACCACCGCTGCCATATACCACCACCATATATCCACCACCAATCCGAGTTCCTTGCATATTAGGT
>NW_021251984.1:0-1347 GCF_002162155.2 Triticum dicoccoides
TTAGCACCATGATCTTCATGATAGGGAATCTCATATATTGTCACTTTCATATACTAGTGGGAATTTTCATTATATAGCTTGGCTTGCATATTCCAATGATGGGCTTCCTCAAATTTCCCTAGGTCTTCGTGAGCAAGCGATTTGGATGCACACCCACTTAGTTTCTTTTGAGCTTTCATACACTTATAACTCTAGTGCATCTGTTGCATGGAAATCCCTACTCACTCACATTGATATATATCTATTGATGGGCATCTCCATAGTCCGTTGATGATACGCCTAGTTGATGTGAGACCATCTCCTCCTTTTTGCCTCACAACCTCCACCATATTCTATTCCACCTATAGTGCTATGTCCATGGCTCACGCTCATGTATTACATGAGAGTTGAAAAAGTTTGAGAAAGTAAAAGTGTGAAAGCAATTGCTTGACTAATACCGGGGTTGTGCATGATTTAAATACGTTGTGGGGGGGAATATGGAGCATAGCCAGACTATATGATATTGTAGGGATAACTTTCTTTGGCCATGTTATTTTTAGAAGACATGATTGCTTTGTTAGTATGCTTGAAGTACTATTGTTCTTATGTCAATATTAAACTTTTGATTTGAATCATATGGATCTGAATATTCATGTTACAATATATTTTAGGTAGCATTCCACATCAAAAATTCTTTTTTTATCATTATCTACTCGAGGACAAGCATGAATTAAGCTTGGGGATGCTTGATACGTCTACAACGTATATATTATTTTTAATCGTTCCATGCTACTATATTATCAACTTTGGATGTTTTATATGCATCAATATGCTATTTTATATTATTTTTAGGACTAACCTATTGACCTAGAGCCCAGTGCCAGTTTGTGTTTTTCCCTTGTTTTTGACCTTTTTCAGATAGGAATATCAAACGGAGTCCAAACAGAATAAAACTTTCGTGATGATTTTTTTGGACCAAAAGAGACCCCCGAATCTTTGGAAGGAGGCCAGAAGAGCCACGAGGGAGTCATGAGCTCGCGAGGCGCGCCCTACCCCCCTGGGCGCGCCTAGCAGGCTCGTGACCTCTTCGTGGGTCCAACTAATGTAATTCCACCACCATAAATTCCTATAAATACAGAAACCTCCAGAAATAAACCTAGATCGCGAGTTCCACTGCCGCAAGCCTCTGTGTTCACGAAAAATCAATCGGGAGCCCGTTCCGGCGCCCTGCCAGAGGGGGAACCATCTCCGGTGGCCATCTTCATCATCCTGGCGATCTCCACGACGAGGAGGGAGTAGTTCTCTCTCGGGGCTGAGGGTATGTACCAGTAGCTATGTGTTTGATCTCTCTCTCTCTCTCTCTCTCTC
>NW_021251985.1:0-672 GCF_002162155.2 Triticum dicoccoides
GTCTTACTCAACTTCACACCTTGTAACACAGGCAAGAATCCTTTCTTTGCTTGATCCATTTTGAACTTCTTCAAAACTTTGTCAAGGTATGTGCTTTGTGAAAGTCCAATTAAGCGTCTTGATCTATCTCTATAGATCTTAATGCCCAATATGTAAGCAGCTTCACTGAGGTCTTTCATTGAAAAACTCTTATTAAGTATCCCTTTATGCTATTCAGAAATTCTATATCATTTCCGATTAGTAATATGTCATCCACATATAATATCAGAAATGCTATAGATCTCCCACTCACTTTCTTGTAAATACAGGCTTCTCCAAAAGTCTGTACAAAACCAAATGCTTTGATCACACTATCAAAGCATTTATTCCAACTCCGAGAGGCTTGCACCAGTCCATAAATGGATCGCTGGAGCTTGCACACTTTGTTAGTTCCCTTTGGATCGGCAAAACCTTCCGGCTGCATCATATACAACTCTTCTTTCAGAAATCCATTCAGGAATGCAGTTTTGACATCCATCTGCCAAATTTCATAATCATAAAATGCAGCAATTGCTAACATGATTCGGACAAACTTAACATCGCTACGGGTGAGAAGGTCTCATCGTAGTCAATCCCTTGAACTTGTCGAAAACCTTTTGCGACAAGTCGAGCTTTGTAGACAGTAACATTACC
>NW_021251986.1:0-963 GCF_002162155.2 Triticum dicoccoides
TCTTGATCCATGTCACCCAACAGACACTTTCGGAGATACCCGCAGTCTACCTTTATAGTCACCCAGTTACGTTGTGACGTTTGGCATACCCAAAGCACTCCTACAGTATCCGGGAGTTACACGATCTCATGGTCTAAGGAAAAGATACTTGACATTAGAAAACTCTAGCAAACGAACTATACGATCTTGTGCTATGTTTAGGATTGGGTCTTGTCCATCACATCATTCTCCTAATGATGTGATCTCGTTATCAATGACATCCAGTGTCCATAGTCAGGAAATCATGACTATCTGTTGATCAACGAGCTAGTCAACTAGAGGCTCACTAGGGACATGTTGACGTCTGTTATTCACACATGTATTACGATTTCCAGATAACACAATTATAGCATGAATAAAGACAATTATCATGAACAAGGAAATATAATAATAATGCTTTTATTATTGCCTCTAGGGCATATTTCCAACAGTCTCCCACTTGCACTAGAGTCAATAATCTAGATACATTGTGATGAATCGAACACCCATGGAATTCTGGTGTTGATCATGTTTTGCTCTAGGGAGAGGTTTAGTCAACGGATCTGCTACATTCAGGTCCGTATGTACTTTACAAATCTCTATGTCTCCATCTTGAACATTTTCACGAATGGAGTTGAAGCGACGCTTGATGTGCCTTGTCTTCTTGTGAAACCTGGGCTCCTTGGCAAGTGCAATAGCTCCAGTGTTGTCACAGAAGAGCTTGATCGGCCCCGACGCATTGGGTATGACTCCTAGGTCGGTGATGAACTCCTTCACCCATATTGCTTCATGTGCTGCCTCCGAGGCTGCCATGTACTCCGCTTCACATGTAGATCCCGCCATGACGCTTTGCTTGCAACTGCACCAGCTTACTGCCCCACCATTCAAAATATACACGTATCCGGTTTGTGACTTAGAGTCATCCAGATCTGTGTCGAAGCTAGC
>NW_021251987.1:0-627 GCF_002162155.2 Triticum dicoccoides
AGCTTCACGGTCACAAATTGGGCCCTACGTCATTTAGTTAAGTAGGAGGAAAGACTCCATGTGTGCAGATGGAGAGGGTAGCTGATGGTACAGGCGTACAGAGTTCAAACAAAAAAAATTGTATAGCGACGCAGACATGTATATTTGAGCTCACTCCAAATTTTGGCCGATGTGTCATGCCATAGAGTATGCACGGCTTGTATCTAATCACATCCTCAGGAGATTAAAAAATATATATACATAAGTCCGGTCTTGGCAATGTGACCCTGGTATTGCCAGGTCGTATACGCGGGATGGGGTTGCGGTTGGGATGATTTTTGGGTCGTCTTCCTCAGGCGACGGACAACCCTCCACCACTTGTGAGTTTAGCAAAAACTGGGACTTATGCATGCGTTATTCAGGCCAAAATACAGAAAGCATGTTTCCCCGTGAAAGTCACACATGTTGGGCATGCATTTTTCATGTGAAGAGAAAGAGAAAACAATATCACAATGAATTGCATCCCCTCCGTGTGGTGTGTAGTGATTTATACTCTTGACTACATACATGATTATGGATGATATTGGCAGTTCTTCGGATGCTATATATAGTCTATCGTAAAGTGCATATCTCCTTTGGTGACTAATA
>NW_021251988.1:0-636 GCF_002162155.2 Triticum dicoccoides
TGCTCAATTCTCTTGGGATGGCCCTTAGGATACAAAGGTTCCTGAGTCATTTTACCCCCTCTAGTCATAACTCTAACAACATTACCATTTTTCTTATTATTTAATTCATTGAGCAAATCATTCTGAGCCTTAAGTACTTGTTTTACTTGAGTGGTAACCATAGAAGCATGTTTACTAATAAGTTTAAGTTCACCTTTAACTCTAGACATATAATCACTCAAGTGTTCAAGCATATCAGCATTGCGTTTCAATTGTCTACCAACATAAGCATTGAAGTTTTCTTGTTTAACAATAAAATTATCAAACTCATCTAAGTATTGGCTAGCAGACTTATAACGAGGGATATCACCTTCATCAAATCACTAAAGAGAATTTACCTCTACTACCTGTGTCAGGACCCCGACTCGATGCCACATCGATCTAGCATGTAACACCTCATATCGCTTTGCGGCCTCACGCACGGTATCCCCACGGGTGTCGCCTTACCTTTGCCCGGGACCGTTTGCGCATTTTGGCACACGTATATGATGGTGTCGCTAGCATCCATATGATAAAGAGCCCGGGCTGACATGGCTAGTCGTAAACCCGAAGTGGCACTAACTTACAGGGACAGGCATCCATGACCCAGCATCGAAC
>NW_021251989.1:0-998 GCF_002162155.2 Triticum dicoccoides
CGTATGAGGATTTGAAAGCATGCCCGGTATGCGGTGCATTGCGGTATAAGATCAGACGAGATGACCCTGGTGATATTGACGGCGAGCCCCCTAGGAAGAGGGTTCCTGCGAAGGTGATGTGATATGCTCCTAAAATACCATGGTTGAAATGTTTGTTCAGAAATGAAGAGGATGCCAAGTTGATGCGATGGCACAGAGAGGACCGTAAGAAAGACGGGAAGTTGAGAGCACCCGCTGACAGGTCACAATGGAGAAAAATCGAGAGAAAGTACTGGGCCGAGTTTGCAGGTGACCCAAGGAACGTATGGTTTGGTTTAAGCGTGGATGGCACTAATCCTTTCGGGGAGTAGAGCAGCAATCGCAACACCTGGCCCGTGACTCTATGTATGTATAATCTTCCTCCTTGGATGTGCATGAAGCGGAAGTTCATTATGATGACAGTTCTCATCCAAGGCCCTAAGCAACCCGGCAATGACATTGATGTGTACCTAAGGCCATTACTTGAAGAACTTCTACAGCTGTGGAATGGAAACGGTGTATGTGTGTGGGATGAGCACAAATAAGAGGAATTTAACCTACATGTGTTGCTATTTGTAACCATCAACGATTGACCCACTCTCAGTAACCTTTCAGGATAGACAAACAAGGCATACCACGCATGCACGCACTATTTAGTTGACATCGAAAGTATATACCTAGACAAATGCAGTAAGAATGTGTACCTGGGCCATCGTCAATTTCTTCCGACCAACCATCAATGTCGAAAGAAAGGCAAGCATTTCAAAGGCGAGGCAGATCACCAGAAGAAGCCCGCCATGCTATGGTCAATGATTTACATGCAATCTTTGGAAAGGGTCCTGGCGGACTATCTGTTCCGAATGACGCTGAGGGACGCGCACCCATGTGGAAGAAGAAATCTATATTTTGGGACCTACCCTACTGGAAAGACCTAGATGTCCGCTCTTCAATCGACGTGATGCACGTGATGAAGAACCTTT
>NW_021251990.1:0-5029 GCF_002162155.2 Triticum dicoccoides
GAATAGTGTGCCTGAAAGTACAAGAATGTTCTCTTAAGAAATTTCTGTCGTGTTTTATGCTGGGATTTTGTTGTCATTCTTATTGACCTCTTCTATCTTATCTTCATGGTTTCTTTCATGTCATATGAATTCATATACAGGCAAATTTCGGCATCTTCCTGTAGTGGAGCATGGTGAGGTCATTGCCATGTTGGATACTACCAAGTTCCTCTATGATGCGATTTCTAGAATGGAAAAGGCAGCAGAACAAGGTAGTGCTATTGCCGCTGCTATGGAAAGGGTCGAACGGCAGTGGGGAAATGAATTTGCAGGTTGCTTTTTCAGTTTCTTTTAATATGATTAAATTGACTACTTTTTTTACAAGAATACTTATTTCAATTTTCATGATCACCAATGATGCATTTCATTCAGGTCTGTTTGATTAACTAGCTGATGTCATATTTTGGGTCCTTACTTCAGGTCCGCACACGTTAATAGAAAATCTTCGAGAACACATGTTCAAGCCTTCCTTATCAACTATCATAACTGAAAATAGCAGGTCAAATTTCTACTGCCAGAAAAATGTATGATGTGATTTTGTTTCTTATGACTGAACATTGCTGTCGCTTATCCTTTGTAGTGTTCCATCAGTATCTCCATCAGATCTGGTAACTGTAGCTGCCAAAAAGATGAGAGAGTACCAAGTTAACTCAGTGGTTGTCATGACAGGGAACATGCTGCAAGGCATTCTCACGTATGTTCTTATCAAAATCCGCGTAGTTTTAAAGTTTTCCCATCTCATTTATTTGTTAAGTACTATCACCAAGATGCTGAGCATACTGTAGTTCCAAGGATTTGGTTTTGCGAGTAGTGGCACAAAATCTGTCCCCAGAGGTGACTCTCGTAGAAAAGGTGTGGCAAAAGAACTGAAGCATCCATATTTTAAGCAATCAAGATTTTTGCCCTATTTTTCATTTTTTCTCCTAAAGCGATGTTAACTTTCCGAAGGTCATGACTGCAAGTCCTGATTGTGCTACATTGGACACATCAATCCTCGAGGCTCTACAATCAATGCAAGATAGAAAATGTCGTCATATTCTTGTTGCGGACAAAAGTAAGTACTGAATTCTAACATCAAAGAAAAGTTCCGTTCTATGTACATATCTAAGTTAAATCTTTGAACAGGAGGACAGATTGTCGCCTGTTTGGACGCTCTACAGTTAACCCACACAGCCATCTCCATGGTAAGAATGAATTATTATGTTTCCACTACCATACTGCACATTTCATTATTTCCTCATATTAAAGAGAAAGAACAGTACTTTCTTGGAAGGTGAAGCTTTCATTCTGAAGGGAAGTCCCTGGCACATGAGTTCTATTTTTGTTGCATCAAACTGATTCAGTCACGATATTTTACATTAGTTGAATTAAAGATTCTGTTAGCTATGATCGTTTTGTTGCACCATACAAATACGTTATTTTTATTTCTCATCACCATATAATCCTGACTTTTTGTGTGTTCTCATTAGGTTGAGGGAGCCTCTGGACCAAACGATGTGGCAAATACCATGGTTCAGAAGTTTTGGGATTCAGCACTTGCCTTGCATCCTGCAGAAGACTATGACTGGCATAGGTTTGTTCTTCTTCGATTTGCATTTACTCTTACATTCCTGAAGATGGTTTGATCAGTCTTCTGTTATATAGTGCAGTGACGAATCTCGTATGGCAGCCTCAGACAGTGCTGAAGGAAAGCAAACACCCCCTCATGTTGGCAATGCATTCTCTTTCAAAATTGAAGACAGAAAAGGGCGAATGCACAGATTCAGTTGCGGTTGGTGCATTTCTTATCGTCTTTCCCTATTGCGGTTTACTGACGAAGTATGATAAATTTGTTTGTCTTCCTGAAGAACTTCTGATAGGCTCCTCCTTTATGCAGTTTCAGAAAGCTTAGAAGAGCTTGTGTCTGCTATTGCATACAGATTAGGAACAGAAAACAAGAAGGCGAATGTAAACCTTATGGTAAGAGGTTGAGCTTTGCTAATGCAGTGTGCCTCCAAGTGAGCAACAAGCCGAGCAAAATCTTGTAGATGGGATTTTGTTTTTGGGTATAATTTGTGGACCTATGTACGTTTTTAATCCTTACTTAAAATCGTTTTCAACAGTACAATGACGACGAAGGTGATAGAGTACTTCTGGCTACCGACGCCGACCTGGTTGCAGCAATTGAACATGCCAGATCAGCAGGATGGAAGGTTGTTTTTCTATTCTTTTGTATACCAACATCTTGAATTCTCCGCATGTCGTCTGCATCCTCGGTAATGTAGCTGTGCCGCAACCTAAGTGCGACCGATCATTTTTAGTTTCTTAGTTCTTCTTCTTGCAACTTAGGTTCAGTAATTTACTTTGAGGTTCAGTCTTTTTTGGCATTTCGTTTTGCTGTTTCAGGTTCTGAGGCTGCACATGGACGACGGGTCAAAGATCAGCGCAGATCCCACACCGGCGTCGTCTGTGGATACCTCATCAGCAAGGAGAAGCTGGCCGTCCCTCCGGCTAGGTACAGTGGCCAGTGCAGCTGCT
Organism: Triticum dicoccoides; assembly: GCF_002162155.2. Taxonomy (NCBI): domain Eukaryota; kingdom Viridiplantae; phylum Streptophyta; class Magnoliopsida; order Poales; family Poaceae; genus Triticum; species Triticum dicoccoides. Next base: position 2,557 of record NW_021251990.1, read on the forward strand.
ATTGCTGGCGTCGGGGCAATCGTCTACTTGAGATGCTCTCGGCAATGACTTCAATATACATACCTCAGACTCAAAGAGCATACTTCAACACTGCATAGATGTACTACGCAGGAGGAGGATCACACAAATCACGGCGGCAATAAGGCTCTTGCCAAGCCTCTACACTGAATTTTTCTCCAGGGTTTGCAGTCATTCTAAATGGACTTCAGAGAGCGTTTCTTCTTCTTCTTTAGTGATCAATTTCTGACAGCAGGGGTGTATGTTCAGTTGTTTTTTCTCTGACTTTGGTTCATCCTGATGAACTAACAATAACATGAATTAGTGTTTCTTTTTGCGCTGGAACTCTAATCAGCCTATATATTATGGCTAATTGACTGGTTGTCTCTTCAGCCTATATATTAACATGGATCAAACATCCTTTTTCTCTTGTGAAAACAAATTTATTACTCTCCCCGTCCCATAATGTAAGACGTTTTTTGACTCTAGTGTAGTGTCAAAAAACGTCTTACATTAGGGACGGAGAGAGTATAATTTTCTTCTTCTAATAGCAAAGTGACTGTTTGTTGCAACGGATAAAAAGCAGGCTGATACATGTACACAAACAGGAAAAAACATCCTAGTTTTGGTATATATCACCAAAAATATGTTAGGGTCACCCAATGTTTATCCCTCCTATTTGTTTTGATGATGTGGGGGAGGGAGTGATCTGGTCATCAGGGCTAAGGAGTTTTATAGAAACTAGGTATGTGCCCGGAAGCTTTTTTTTTTAATCTATAAAGGTTAGGGCTGTCTTAAGGTGGAAGTGGATGTAATTCCACCTTATATGGCATGGGGCACACGGGAATCACCGGACTAGAATTTTGATTTTGGCGCTATTATAATTTGGTAGTTTGGGTCATGCATGATAAGTACATTAAATGAGCGGCGTGCAGGAAGGTGTGGTCAAATATGGCGTGGAATTGAGTGACGTAATTCCACATTATTGCGAAAGGTAAGTTAATTAAGATAGAGATATGGAGCAGAGTAGGAAGGTCTTTTTGCTATAACACAATTTTCCTCGTATGCAGTAAATGCAGATTGGGTGGTTTGCAATGACGAGTGACACACACTATTATGCCCAACTGGGTCTTTTAGAAGTAAAAAAAATAGTGAGATGCTATTTTTATAAAGACTGGACAATTGCTCGTGTGTTGCAACGGAAATATAAACATTCTAGTAGATTAGCTCGTGACTGCATGTCTATCATTATATTGATGCGCTAAAATCTTAGCAAGTTTATGTATGCAATCGCCACGATTTACCTGCCATTTTATTGTTAAGCACTTATTTGATAAGAATTTAATTACTTACCAAACAAAATGTGCTTTTTTATAAGTTAATAAAACATGAGACAATTGATTATATTTTAGGGAGAATTGATGGAGAAAAATCAGACATGAGAGAAAAAAATCAAAGCGGAAAAGGAAAGAGTGGCACATCTTACATTCTTAAGAAGTTGATCCCCACTACTACCAATTCTCTTAACATGCACACCTTCCACATCAGCTTCATGCCACATCAGCGTTCAGTTCCCAATTTCGTGTGTCGACCTCAGCAAAGTTACCACGTCACAGCCTATTTTTTTTGTTTAAAAACAACGTTTCGGTCGCTTATTATATGAAGGAAGAAGAAACGTTGGAGCTCCTCACAATTGCAGCCCCGTCTCCTCAATTCCCTGCATGGCCCAGCAATTAATTTCATGCCTCTTAATTGTAGGCAACAGATCCCCTTCGTCTTTATCTTATCCATCAAAAACTGATGGAAGAGTAACAGATAGACCTAATCCTCCTTTTAAGCAACCGATCTCCTAGCTGCTGCAGGCGCGAGGTCGAGGTTGTCGACTCTGGGTGCTCCTCGCTGCTGCAGAAGTCTGCCCATTTTCTTGCTAGCTCATCTGGGTAGATCAACATCGTCAGGTAACTAGCGGTTGGGGCGCCACCCGGTGGCGCCGCTTGAGAGGAAGTTGAGCGGTGCTAGGTGGGGGGCCGCACTTTCATTATCTTGGGATGTACATCTGGTGAAGCAAATAGCATGCCAAGTAAAATGAAAGTGTCTGCTAAACCTTGAACACCTATTCCTTGTTGTCTCAATGGGAATAATTAATATCGATTATTTTGTTGAAATTCCTATAATAAATGAAATAATATGTCATATAGGCAACAACTCTTTAGTTAGCATTCACACTAATGGGACATAATAATACTGTTAAGAAACATCTTTTTTTCCCAATACTACGAACATCTAGTCCAGCTTTAGGACAACAGACATGTCCACATCATCATGGTGTTTCTGATCGACTGATTTGTTTGCACCTTTACAAAAAGCTAATGGCATAATTCCTTACAGACCATCAGTTAATGATTCAGAAGAAAAAAGTTCTCACTTGAAATATCACATATGTTTGTCACTTTGTCCTAGAGCTAGCCTAATAGAA
>NW_021251991.1:0-1011 GCF_002162155.2 Triticum dicoccoides
TGAGAGAACATTCCAGCAGCGTAAAGAGGGCATCGCACGGAAGCAGAGTTACTGGAGAGGAGCAGAGGTGCCCTCCTCCTGATCTTGAACGGCAGGAGTACCTGAAGTTGTTGGAGCAGAAACATCCGGCAGGGAGAGAAGAGCTTCAGCAGTGAGCTCAGCTTCTGGAATGGCGCACCTGTTGATGCCAATTTGTTGCAGAGTTGATATCGGTGTTGGAGGGGGGATGCCATCATCCGCAGAAGGAGCAGAGCTTGAAGATCCAAAGGAGGGAGCTAACCTGGGCTTGACCTTGGAGGTGTACCCATGGGTGTCAGTAAGCGGTGGGACCTTAAAGCCATTGTATTTGTTCGAGTGTGAGCTACGTCGAACATCCACCGTGGAGAGAGGAGCAGCAGGTCGCGAGCGTCTGGGGCGGGCCCTTGGCTGAGTTGGAAGGGCAACCAAAGGTATCATGGGTAGGATCAATTGCATCAGGTAGCCCAGATAGACTATCATCAGAAGCTGGCTGGAGCGTGTTGACAGTCTCGGCAGACAGTAAAGTGGCACTTTCAGACGCTAGCAGGGTTGTAAGGCTGTCCAAACTAGTAGGTTCCAGAGGGAGAGAATTTTCCTCGACAGCAGCATTCTCAGAGCCATCCAAAATCTCTGGAACAGGGTGGATCTCTTCAATATGCATGGTTGGAGGCGCAGGCAGCACAGACAAAGGCTGTTGCATGAATCTAATGCCTGCAGAATCCGATGTGACAAGAACTGAAAGTTTCGAGCGCGGTGAACGCAGGCCATAACCAGAGCTCCAGGGGCCGAATGTTGCAATCATCGGACGAAGCGCCTAGAAAATGAAGGTATTCAGGTTGCGGCGCGGGATTAGGTCATCCAGCAGAACAACAAGAAGCTCATCACCTTGAGCAGAGAGGCCAAAAGAGATCCCTTGATTATGCAGAGACACCGAGATGGTCAGGGCAGCAGAAGGCACAGGAGGAGCAGGTAGCACAATCAGTGTGTGTTGCT
>NW_021251992.1:0-1185 GCF_002162155.2 Triticum dicoccoides
CCCTGGCTCCGTCCGGCGCGCCCGCCCCAGCTCCGTCCGACGCGCCCGCCTCAGGCCTCCATGCCGCCTACCCTGCTCGCCGGTGGCGGCGCTGGCCAAGTCCAGCCGCGGCTGGCAAGAGCCACCACCGAGTCGGGCCAGCCCCTGATTAGTTTAGGGCTTAATCCCCCTTCCCCACTAATCTGTTGCTAACAACCGAGACCCACCACTAATAAAAACTAATTAAATCCATTTGTTAAAATAATGTGACCCAATGACAGGTAGCCCCCACCTCTAAATATCTTTTTTTTAAGAATGTGTTAAAACGGTAAGTATGACACCTGGGCCCCACTGGCCCGCTTTGACCAGTCAACTGGGACTGTTGACTGGTGACTCAGCAGTCAACAGGTCCCACCTATCATAGACACCCACACACTGCTGGGTACACTTACGTGTACCCATAGCAGTTATGTATTTAATATTTTTAAATTAAAAAGAATTCCAGGAATTGCAGAATATTAATAAAACTTCAAAAATTAATATAAAATAAACCGTATCTCGGATGAAAAAGTTTTATATATGAAAGTTGCTCTAAACAACGAGACGAATCCGGATACGCAGTCCGTTCGTCCGCCACACCCCCCTAACCTATCGAACCCGCAAATTTCCCCCTCCGGCTCCTCTGCCCGAAAACACGAAACACCGGGAATACTTTCCCGGATGATTCCCCCCTTAACCAGTACCACCTCATACCGCGCTAGAACACGTCTAGCTCTGCTTGTTGACCTGTGATGCTTTGTTTGCTCTGTATTCATTATTTCTTCCCCCTCTTCTCTCCGGTAGACTACGAGACCGACGCTGCTGCTGCCCAGTTCGACTACGGAGTTGACGACCCCTCTCTCTTGCCAGAGCAACCAGGCAAGCCCCCCCCCCCTTGATCACCAGATATCGCCTATTCTCCTCTATACTGCTTGCATTAGAGTAGTGTAGCATGTTACTGCTTTCGTTAATCCTATTCTGATGCATAGCCTGACATTGTCGCTACATCTGTTGATACCTTACCTGCAATCCTAAATGCTTAGTATAGGATGCTAGTTTATCATCATTGGCCCTACATTCTTGTCAGTCTGCCTTGCTATACTATCGGGCTGTGATCACTTGGGAGGTGATCACGGGTATATACTATACATACATACATACTATACA
>NW_021251993.1:0-546 GCF_002162155.2 Triticum dicoccoides
CCTTTTCGTTTGGTCAATCTGGGCCAGGTACTTCTATGTTGATGGGCCTTTTATGGGCTTTCATAGAGACCGCGAAAAATAATTGGGTCAAAATAAATCAACATTATGGGAATTGAACACAGGACCTCCTGTCTAGATCTTCGATGTAACTAATTAAGCGAATGAGCAAACTAAAGGAAGGATTGCGTCCTTTTCTTGGTTTGGTTTAGTCCTTTTCGTTTGGTCAATCTGGGCCAGGTACTTCTCTGTTGATTTCTATATTGAAAGGAAGGATCCATAGGCTTCAATGTGTTGGGCTACTAAATTAAAAAAGGAATTATCCTACTATTAAAGGGAATATGTATTCTTGGTTTGGTTTAGCCCTTTTCGTTTGGTCAATCTGGGCCAGGTACTTCTATGTTGATGGGCCTTTTATGGGCTTTCATAGAGACCGCGAAAAATAATTGGGTCAAAATAAGTCAACAATATGGGAATTGAACACAGGACCTCCTGTCTAGATCTTCGATGTAACTAATTAAGCGAATGAGCAAACTAAAGGAAGGACTG
>NW_021251994.1:0-680 GCF_002162155.2 Triticum dicoccoides
GGGGGGGGGGATAAAATGGTGTGAAAGACTGGCTCAAGCCAAATACCAGCTATCACTTTCTTAATCAATGACATATGGATCCATTAGTCTGATTTGGCATCAACTGATTAGTCATTGCTTTTATGGTTTTTTGTTAGTTATTACCTCTAGAGTTGTGGGTATCAGTCCAAACCTCCTAAACTAGTGGTTTTCTGTTACCTCACCCCAAAGGTATGCACACACAAAAAAGGTAGTGTATCGGTGCAATTTCCTCTATAGCATAACTCCTAAATAGTGTTTGTAGTGTCAGAATACTACATGCACCCTTTTCACTAATGAGTTGATCCCCGCCGTTGCCATGCTCTCTATGCTCCATACTACCACCTTCGTTTCAAAATAATTGAAGTTACATATTTTTACTAAGTCAAACTTCACTAAATTTGATCAAGTCCACATAAGCATATTTTAATATCTACAACATCAAATTTTCTTCATTTAGATTCTTTATGAAATTTAGATTTTAGCAAAAATCATTATAGACTTGATCTAAAAGGGTAAACTTGGAATAATTATAGAACTTCAATTATTTTGGGACGGAGAGAGCACATTCACCTCCAGGCTGGCACCGGTGGCATCCACAACCGCCACTACGTTTACTAGTGGATGTTAAGGCGGTTAAGCACAAGTTTGTAAAGAAAAGG
>NW_021251995.1:0-545 GCF_002162155.2 Triticum dicoccoides
AGTTATTGAACCCCAAGGTGCACTTACATGTCGGTCATCAACACTGGCAATTTTGGCCGATTCTGGCCCGTTTCATGGACTATTACTCACTGTTTTGGGGTCCCGGAGTGATTTCCACGATTAATGAACACTGGGGTGCGTTTATGTGTCGGTCATCAACACTCGCAGTTTTGGCCAATTCTGGCCCGTTTCTTGGATTATTACTCACCATTTTGGGGTCCCGAAGCGATTTCCATAGTTATTGAATCCGAAGGTGCGCTTAAGTTTCGATCATCAACACTGGCAGTTTTGGCCGATTTTGGCGTGTTTCATGGACTATTACTCACTGCTTTGGTGTCTGGGAGTGATTTCCACGATTAATGAACACTGGGGTTCGTTTACGTGTGGTCATCAACACTGGCAGTTTTGGCTGATTCTGGCCCCTTTCATGGATTATTACTCACTCTTTTGGGGTCCCGGAGTGATTTCGTCGATTAATGAACCCTGGGGTGCGTTTACGTGTCGGTCACCAACACTCGTAGTTTTGGCCAATTCTGGTCCGTTTC
>NW_021251996.1:0-1021 GCF_002162155.2 Triticum dicoccoides
CCGCCACAGCATCAGACGTCCACTCCTCCTCCAAGTCCAGCACAACCTCAGGCCACTCCTCCTCGTCCAACTCAGTCCCGTCAGCCGTCTCCGCCGCCTCAGCAATCGCAGAAGAGACACCCCGCAGCTATGGTGCGTAGAGGTACGAGTCGAGGTAGTACAGGAAGTACAGGCGGAGGCAAGCGATATAAATATGGTCCAAGCCTCAAGCCTCTTCCGCAGAGGTCTTATGACAGGTCCGAGGAGGAAATCACAGCCATATCGAAGGCCGAGGTGGAAGCCCATTTTGCATCGAAACCGCCACCGCCGCCAAGGGAGAAAGTGCCTGAGGAAACGATTGACCACTTCATTCGTATGGCTCAACCACCAGCTCCCAAGCCTGTTGACACAGACTATGAGTGCCACATCAGGAAGTTAAAATCGAGCACGTCTACATCGGGAGGCGAGCACGTCTACATCGGGATAGAGCAAACAAGAAGCAGCTGCCAAAAAATGCGGGAAAACCATTCCCCAGCTGGGAGAACAGGCGGCGCAATCGATCCCCTCGCTTGTTGTGCCAACAACAGGTGACAGTACGCGCGCCCAATATTATTGTGGGCAAACAGTGCATGTTCTCGAGGTGGGCAATGTGGTAATAACGGAGGAGCATATAATGCAGGCTGAAGTTCTCAACATCACTGTTGCACAACTCCTCGAGATCGAGCCCATGCCTTTGCTTAGAGAGGATGAAGTAAAACGGAAATATGTCCGGGGCCAACCTTTGGTCGCGCTAGACAAGGTCAAGAACCTCCCAACGAGAATGTATGAATTGCATCAATGGTACATGAACATTACCAAGATTTTAGATCGATTGTCCCTCATGGTGAATGTCAAGCAGGACCATTACTACCATGAGAAAGCTTTGTCCGTTGAGTATTCAGAACTGTTTCAGTTATACAATCAAGACGCACTCGACAAATCTATCGTCAGTTGCTATTGTCTGTAAGTGATTTCTTTCTATAATTTAAGTCTCAAGCTAGCT
>NW_021251997.1:0-1579 GCF_002162155.2 Triticum dicoccoides
GGCATTGGGAACTGTGCAATATGGCTCTGTACGTAAAGTGCTCTACTACTACTCTGTAGCTTGTGGCGTTGCATGCATGGACTTCACTCCATTATCGGCTCTACTATAAAAGAAATTCCTCTTGCCGTGTTTTTTCTGAAACGGAGGCAAAAGCTTTGCTTCATCTCATTCATAAAGAAGGAACTACTAACAAAGTTCGACGAGATCCATTACACCTCCACAAATGGAAGCGAAAAGCCTAGTATCGCTGTATCAAATAACTCAAATGTTCTGCCCCCGCAGTAACCGTCGCTGATAAACAGGCTGCTAGTGTGTGCATGAGAGGAGCGGCTGAGTAGGCCAGCTACATGAGAGGAGCAGCTGAATAGAGCACCGAGAGTACCCACTAGGCCACTACGCAGGTGTACTTCCCCTGCATTGATAGTACAGCGATTGTTCTAGAGAACAATAGTACCCTCCACTTCCAACTGTAGCTCCTTGGCCCTGAGATTCAAGAGTTCAAAACTGGTGCACTATACTAGACTAGAAGTATAGTACATCGCACTACTAGTTGAGAAAAGTAGTACTAGTACTGCTACAGTACAAGTATGTACTCCTCCGTCACATAATGTAAGACGCTTTTGACACTAGTTGGCGTGTACAAAAAATGGAAAAAACATACCAAAAATTTCTTAATCCACGCCAAAAACTACTACCTAGTGCCAAAAATTTCTTACTAGTGCTATTATTTACAGTATAATGCAATCCCATACGTTCCATAATCCCTTTCTTTCAAAAAAATCACTTCTGGAGAGAAGATTGCTATCTCCACGCGAGCTTCTCATAGGCCAGCGCCACCGCATGCAGTCATGTGAGAGAGAGGGAGAAATCCATGCAGCATACAGAGAGAGGAGAACGCGAGCGGACAACCAATGGGCTGCATGGGGCATTTATAGCTGCTAACTCCTCCCATCCATGCGCCAGGAGTATTTCCGTCCAGAAAGCATGCAGCGAGCCCCTGCCTTGGTATCCGGGTCTGCTCTTATGCCCAGAAAAAAGAATCAAAGGGAGTACTAGTAAATTATAGCCTCACCCCTTCGCTGAGGAATGATCTACAATTGAAAGGGACGAGGCCCTGCGGTTACTACGCTCTTATCTCCTCCTCGCCAGTTCCCCTTCCCCCGAAGAGAAGGCAGTTCGTCGCTGCTCCCATGGATTCGCCGGGTGGTTCTCCTCCTCGTCGGGGCTGGGAGACCTTGGACGACGATCCTATGGAAGAAATCGCACGCCGCTCCGACGTCCTCACCGCTGCAAGACTCGGTGCTTCCTGCACCAACTTTTTCAAGATGCTGCATAAACAGGCCGTGCTTGTTGGTCTTCCATGCATCCTCGATGAGAAGGTTCTTCTATGGGACAATCCTTCGAACAGTCCATCGCTCCCTGGCCATGGTTGCACGTTGACTCAGCTAGAGTTGCCGATGTTGAGAGGTAGTCGGATTTTGTCCGATGAGCAGGTCAGTAATGGAGTTTGATCATGTAGTACATAGTTATTCCATTTCCATCCCAAAATTTCTCCACTGCCCACCGTCTTATATATAGG
>NW_021251998.1:0-866 GCF_002162155.2 Triticum dicoccoides
TCTCCCTCTCTCTCACATGACTGCATGCGGTGGCGCTGGCCTATGAGAAGCTCGCGTGGAGATAGCAATCTTCTCTCCAGAAGTGATTTTTTTGAAAGAAAGGGATTATGGAACGTATGGGATTGCATTATACTGTAAATAATAGCACTAGTAAGAAATTTTTGGCACTAGGTAGTAGTTTTTGGCGTGGATTAAGAAATTTTTGGTATGTTTTTTCCATTTTTTGTACACGCCAACTAGTGTCAAAAGCGTCTTACATTATGTGACGGAGGAGTACATACTTGTACTGTAGCAGTACTAGTACTACTTTTCTCAACTAGTAGTGCGATGTACTATACTTCTAGTCTAGTATAGTGCACCAGTTTTGAACTCTTGAATCTCAGGGCCAAGGAGCTACAGTTGGAAGTGGAGGGTACTATTGTTCTCTAGAACAATCGCTGTACTATCAATGCAGGGGAAGTACACCTGCGTAGTGGCCTAGTGGGTACTCTCGGTGCTCTATTCAGCTGCTCCTCTCATGTAGCTGGCCTACTCAGCCGCTCCTCTCATGCACACACTAGCAGCCTGTTTATCAGCGACGGTTACTGCGGGGGCAGAACATTTGAGTTATTTGATACAGCGATACTAGGCTTTTCGCTTCCATTTGTGGAGGTGTAATGGATCTCGTCGAACTTTGTTAGTAGTTCCTTCTTTATGAATGAGATGAAGCAAAGCTTTTGCCTCCGTTTCAGAAAAAACACGGCAAGAGGAATTTCTTTTATAGTAGAGCCGATAATGGAGTGAAGTCCATGCATGCAACGCCACAAGCTACAGAGTAGTAGTAGAGCACTTTACGTACAGAGCCATATTGCACAGTTCCCAATGCC
>NW_021251999.1:0-1140 GCF_002162155.2 Triticum dicoccoides
CATCAAGATCAAGCACATCAGAAGCGACAATGGCACTGAGTTCAAGAACACCGGCCTCGACCTGTACTTGGATACCATAGGTATCACTCATGAGTTCTCTGCTCCTTACACATCTCAGCAGAATGGCATCACGGAGCGCAAGAACAGAACTCTTATTGAGATGGCCCGAACGATGCTTGATGAGTACAAGACTCCACGGAAGTTCTGGCCTGAAGCCATTGACACTGCATGCCACGTCATCAATCGTGTTTATCTTCACAAGCTTCTGAAGAAAACCTCCTATGAGCTCCTAACTGGTAAGAAGCCAAACGTAAGCTACCTCAGAGTATTTGGTGCTAAGTGCTGGATCAAGGATCCACATCACACTTCCAAATTTGCACCAAAAGCACATGAAGGTTTTATGCTTGGTTACGGAAAGGATTCGCACTCATACAGGGTCTTCAACCTCTTTCACTATAAATTGGTTGAAACTGTGGATGTGCGGTTCGATGAGACTAACGGCTCACAAAGAGAGCACCTGCCAAATGTGCTAGATGAATTATCCCCTAGCGATTCAATCAAGCAAATGGGAACTGGAGAAATCATACCCTCTGAGAATCAGACTGAAGAAGAACTGATCGTTTCTGCATCCACTCAACCTGAAGACAATGCTCAACCTAAAGATAATCCTCCAAATGATGACATTGATCAGAATGAGCAAAATCTTCGTCCTGCTCATCCTCGTGTTGCAAATGAAGTACAGATTGAGAAGATGATCGACAACCTCAATGCACCTGGTCCACTCGCTCGTTCAAGAGCCACACAAAGAGCAACACAACTCACCAATTTCTGTGGACATTTTGCATTCGTCTCAATCTCAGAACCCAAGAAAGTCATCGAAGCCTTCATGGAACCTGAATGGATTCAAGCTATGCAAGAAGAGCTTCAACAGTTTGAGTTGAATAATGTGTGGGAAATGGTCAAGCGTCCTGATCCTCGGAAGCACAATATCATTGGCACCAAATGGATATATCGCAACAAGCAAGATGAGCATGGTCAAGTGGTCAGAAACAAAGCTCGTCTTGTTGCACAAGGTTACACTCAAGTGGAGGGAATTGACTTCGATGAAAGATTTGCTCCGGTGGCAAGGCTTGAAGCCAT
>NW_021252000.1:0-1568 GCF_002162155.2 Triticum dicoccoides
CCGCCACAGCATCAGACGTCCACTCCTCCTCCAAGTCCAGCACAACCTCAGGCCACTCCTCCTCGTCCAACTCAGTCCCGTCAGCCGTCTCCGCCGCCTCAGCAATCGCAGAAGAGACACCCCGCAGCTATGGTGCGTAGAGGTACGAGTCGAGGTAGTACAGGAAGTACAGGCGGAGGCAAGCGATATAAATATGGTCCAAGCCTCAAGCCTCTTCCGCAGAGGTCTTATGACAGGTCCGAGGAGGAAATCACAGCCATATCGAAGGCCGAGGTGGAAGCCCATTTTGCATCGAAACCGCCACCGCCGCCAAGGGAGAAAGTGCCTGAGGAAACGATTGACCACTTCATTCGTATGGCTCAACCACCAGCTCCCAAGCCTGTTGACACAGACTATGAGTGCCACATCAGGAAGTTAAAATCGAGCACGTCTACATCGGGAGGCGAGCACGTCTACATCGGGATCGAGCAAACAAGAAGCAGCTGCCAAAAAATGCGGGAAAACCATTCCCCAGCTGGGAGAACAGGCGGCGCAATCGATCCCCTCGCTTGTTGTGCCAACAACAGGTGACAGTACGCGCGCCCAATATTATTGTGGGCAAACAGTGCATGTTCCCGAGGTGGGCAATGTGGTAATAACGGAGGAGCATATAATGCAGGCTGAAGTTCTCAACATCACTGTTGCACAACTCCTCGAGATCGAGCCCATGCCTTTGCTTAGAGAGGATGAAGTAAAACGGAAATATGTCCGGGGCCAACCTTTGGTCGCGCTAGACAAGGTCAAGAACCTCCCAACGAGAATGTATGAATTGCATCAATGGTACATGAACATTACCAAGATTTTAGATCGATTGTCCCTCATGGTGAATGTCAAGCAGGACCATTACTACCATGAGAAAGCTTTGTCCGTTGAGTATTCAGAACTGTTTCAGTTATACAATCAAGACGCACTCGACAAATCTATCGTCAGTTGCTATTGTCTGTAAGTGATTTCTTTCTATAATTTAAGTCTCAAGCTAGCTATAGTGATCCTTTTGATCAACCATTACCTGTAATTATCCTCACTATATTCTTTTCTGTGGTATTATGCAGGATGAAGATATATGAAATGAGAAAAGGTGGACGCTTTGGCATTGGGTTCATTGACCCAAACACCGTTAATGAATACACATGGAAGATGAATCAACGTTATGCAAAGGAAGTAGAGGACAACATGCTAGAGTTCTTGAAGCGCCTCAAATACAATGAAGATATACTACTTCCTTACAACTTCCAGTGAGTCACACTGTCTTGTACTACAAATTCTCTGTTTTTTCCTACTAGCTAGCTACATGTTTTTGCTTACATATGCCCGCTTAATTAAGACATTCAAACGTGTGTGCATGCAGATTTCACTGGGTCTTGTGTATCATTAAAGTTGACGCCGGAACAATTGAAGTACTGGACTCACTAATCTCAGAAAAAACTGACTATAACATCTTGTATGGGATAGTCAACAGGTAATTTCAATCATTATTAACTATATATCTCGGCCTATTTCGTTCGTCATTTCATGATATGAACTATTTA
>NW_021252001.1:0-407 GCF_002162155.2 Triticum dicoccoides
TTTTGCCTTCAGGGCACGAGTTCGCCCATAGTTGGGACCGTAGATGTCTCTTTTCTCAGAAAGCTGAAACTCATGTGTGTTGAGCCTTTCAAGTATGTCAGACGGATCGAGTGTCTTGAAGTCAGGACGTTCTTGAATCATCAGGGCTAGGGTGTCAAACGAGCTGTCAAGTGATCTCAGGAGTGTCTTGACAACTTCATGCTTGGTGATCTCAGTAGCGCCAAGGGCTTGAAGTTCATTTGTGATGTCAGTGAGTCGATCAAACATGAGCTGAACATTCTCATTGTCGTTTCTCTTGAAGCGGTTGAAGAGGTTGCGAAGGACACTGATTCTTTGATCTCTCTGGGTTGAGACGCCTTCGTTGACCTTGGAGAGCCAGTCCCAGACTAGCTTAGATGTTTCCAGAG
>NW_021252002.1:0-765 GCF_002162155.2 Triticum dicoccoides
ACGGCCTGGCCGTGGGCGTAGGTTTTGACTAGGCCGACGCCCTGGCCGTCAGCATAGGTGTGCCACGTGGCGGCCTGTCGTTGGCCAAACTTGACGGCGGCCGCCGTTAGGCGTGATAGTTGCCGACGGCCGGGGCCGTCGGCATAGATGTACGGCCCCCGTCGGCGTATCATATATGCCGACGGCTTTTCTATGCCGACGGCCTCCCTGGCTGTGCCGACGCATATGTTGCCGACGGCCCTATGCTGACAGGGGCCGTCGGCATAGGTCTATCCCGACGGGACTCAGGCCTATGCCGACGGCCCTGGCCGTCGGCATAGGGGGCGATTCCGGTAGTGCGCTGACGTTGTTTCGTTGAGGAATTAACATTGTAGGTTGTGCAATCATGACTGGTGTAATCGTCCACCATGACTGGTGTCGGCAAAAATTTCACCAAAAATCGTTGTTAGCCATGAAGCATCGCCAACAGTAGCCTTGTTACTATCCGCTCAACGCGCAATAGTATATGTGCTGTGAGGGCGTTTTAGGGAAATGGAATTTAGCACACCAATCCCATCGGCCCCATCCACCCAGATCATTCGTTCTTTGATTTCCTTCACGCCTGCAGAACCCATCGGCTAGGGTTCCGGTGGCCACATGTCATATGTTTCATGGGATTGGCGGGTCCCGGGTGCGGATAGTGCTGGAACGGGTTTGCGACCATAAAACCTGGCGGGTTTCAAATGTTACCCACAAGAAGCGCCACGGGGATAGAAACAGGGCATC
>NW_021252003.1:0-913 GCF_002162155.2 Triticum dicoccoides
CAAAAATATTGTTTTGAGTTTTACCTCTTTGCAATATTTTCAGAGACTAAGAGGAACATTTTCTTGGACTTCTTTGAGAAGATTTTAATGTTGATCATTTTTAGAAGGTTTCTGAGGCTTTGAAAATTCCTCAATTCAAATTTCATTTAAATTTAGACATGATGACATGAATATCAAGCAAAGACAACAAGGCTAATCTAGGGCTGTGACAACTTGTGTCAGGGTGGCAACCAAACAGCCCCTTAAAGCCTGTGCCAGGCTCGTGTAATCTTGTTTCTTGGCCTTTTCATTGCGGGATATTTTGTAATCTAGAGACTACTATTGCTGCTACTTTATTGCTAGATCACTAGTTGAGATTTAGTAGAGTAACGAAATTATTGATCTACTAGTTTATGTTTACACTCATAACAATGAGTAATCTGTCATGGTTGCTTAACTGATTTCTAGAGGAAGGGAGAGACGGCAGCAGGTGATTCCTAGTCTGTCAAGACCGAAAAGGGGCAGAGAGTGGCATTGTTGCATCAAATGTTGTAACAATGAGCAGATGGTGAGAGCCTTCATGTGACCATCAAATGATCTTACATTACTGCAATTTCACGCACATCTTCTTTTCCAAGCTTCATAGTTTCCATATATTAACTACTAAAAAAGGAAACCACTTATTGTTTAGTTGGTCGGTTGGTTGGTCGTTCGATAGATCGAACACTGAGGAAAGGCTGTTATGATGCATTGATGCCACTTCATTAATTTTTTATGTCAGCCTTTTTTCCTTGTGTTTACGTATCTTCAGTCTTACTACCTTGCGGAACAGCCCGACAAACCAAAAATTATTTGCGTATGTTTTTTCTTCCTGTGCTAAATAGTACTGCAGTGACTAGTATAAGTATACAATGATGTTCCTTTTTGGTCTTTT
>NW_021252004.1:0-967 GCF_002162155.2 Triticum dicoccoides
TTCTCCTTCAAGAACCTCACAACGGTCGGTAGCATCTTTTAATTTCAAGGCCATTCCGGCCAACTCTTCCCTGCTTCGGCAGTGAGCAGCCTTTTCGGCTTTTAGCTCTTCTGCTGCCTTCAAGGCAGCCGCATCACTTATCCTGGCTTGCTCCTTGGCCCAAGCAAGCTCTGCTCGAAGGTCTTCCACAGCAGTAGCACCATCTGCATCAAGCATACAAATTGTAAGGAATGGGCGTCAGCTCCCTTACTAGGCGACCGCGGAGCAACCACATACCTTGTGACTCATCAAGTCGTTTATTGATTAGCGAGATGTACGCATCCGCAACGTCGAGTTGCCTCTTAAGCTCGGCAACTCCATCAGGCCGGCTGGCCACCGAACATCCCGCCACCTACGTACGAAGGGCGACAATCTATAACTGAGATTATGATCCTTGGCACGATGCCGTTTTTGACAGCATACCAAGTCTCAGGGGCTACTATCTATACAGGGCGCACTTCATGTGCAAAAACTGTCAAAAGGTATGTCATTTTTTGCGTACCTCAAATCCCGTCAGCAAACTTCCGACGGCCTCACACAACCCGCTTTCGGCGGACGAGATCCTCTCAATCACCATACTCATTAATGTGCGGTGATCTTCTGAGATGGACGCCCTCTTAAGCAAATCCCGCAGCTCCACCGGCCGTACTCCAATGGGTGCCGAACTCTCTGGCCCCGCCGGACTCGGGGAGACCCTCCGCGATGACACCTCAGGGTCATCCTCCCCGCACGATGGGGCGGCAGATGGAGGCGTTTGGCTCTCCATCATCTCCAGACGAAGGTCTCCCGATGATGAGCTGTGCTGAGACGGGCTGAGATCCGAACTACAAGATGAAAACTTCAGTTACCCTTAGAAATTAAGCAGGGGTGTTCACTATTACAAAATCCCCCCCTTTTTACTTACGGCTCGCTGGAGGGTTGATTCCTG
>NW_021252005.1:0-1267 GCF_002162155.2 Triticum dicoccoides
AGTTTTGGCCCACTCTGCCCCGTTTCATGGACTATTACTCATTGTTTTGGGGTCCCGGAGTGATTTCCACGATTGACGCACCCCGGGGTACGTTTACGTGTTGTGCACCAGCAATCTTAGTTTTGTTCGATTTTGGGCTCTTCCATGGACTATTACTCACAATTTTGGGGACCCAGAGCTATTTCCACGATTTACGATCCCCATGGTGCGTTTACGTGTCCGTCGTCAACAGTCGTAATTTTGGCCGATTCTGGCCCGTTTCGTGGACTATTACTCACCGTTTCCGGGTCCGAAAGCAATTTCCATGGTTGTTGAACCCTAAGGTGCGCTTACGTGTCGGTCATTAACAATCGCAGTTTGGGCTGATTCTGGGCCGATTCTTGGACTATTACTCACCATTTTGGGGTCCCAAAGCGATTTGCATAGTTGTTAAACCCCCAAGGTGCACTTACGTGCCGGTCATCAACACTTGCAGTTTTGGCCGATTTTGGCCCGTCTCTTGGACTATTACTCATTGTTTTAGGGTCCCTGAGTGATTTCCACGATGGACGAACCCTAGGTTGCGTTTGCGCGTCGGTCATCAACACTTGTAGTTTTGGCCGATTCTGGCCCGTTTCATTGACTATTACTCAGTTTTTGGGCCCCGGAGTGATTTCCACAACTGACGAACCCTAGGGGCGTTTACATGTCGGTTATCAACACTCACCATTTTGGCCAATTCTGGTACATTTCGTGCACTATTACTCACCGTTTTGGGGTCCTAGAGCGATTTCCACGATTGACGATCCCTGGGGTGCATTTATGTGTCGGTCATCAACACTCGCAGTTTTGGCCCACTCTGCCCCGTTTCATGGACTATTACTCATTGTTTTGGCGTCCCGGAGTGATTTCCACGATTGACACACCCCGGGGTACGTTTACGTGTTGTGCACCAGCAATCTTAGTTTTGTTCAATTTTGGGCTCTTCTATGGACTATTACTCACAATTTTGGGGACCCAGAGCTATTTCCATGATTTACGATCCCCATGGTGCGTTTACGTGTCCGTCGTCAACAGTCGTAATTTTGGCCGATTCTGGCCCGTTTCGTGGACTATTACTAACCGTTTCCGGGTCCGAAAGCGATTTCCATGGTTGTTGAACCCTAAGGTACGCTTACGTGTCGGTCATTAACAATCGCAGTTTGGGCTGATTCTGGGCCGATTCTTGGACTATTACTCACCATTTTGGGGTCCCAAAGCGATTTGCATAGTTGTTAAACCCCCAAGG
>NW_021252006.1:0-824 GCF_002162155.2 Triticum dicoccoides
GAGAAAGTAACTGATTGATAGAAATTCAGAGGAAAACGAAATGTAGGTGTTTTGTATGGTTCATGCTGATTGTCCAATTCTTTCAATTTTCATTTTCAAATGACAAAGTGCATTTTGTTTTGCAGCTTGCTGATAATTCTTACCAGACAAGTTGGATTCTCATAAGATTACCATTAATATTTTGTCTCTATAAATAGAACCATGGAGTATATTCAAAGTCCAAAAGGTATTGAGCAATTACAGTATTTTGTCTCTATAAATCGAACCATGTATATTCAAAGTCCAAAAGGTATTGAGCAATTACAGTTGCAATTGGAAGATCGTGCCTGCTGCAAGTCCTATTTCATTTTTTGATTATCCAGGAGCTTGCTCACATGTTCGCTAAGAAGCTCTGACTGTTGTAGCTAGCATTTCTATAATACACATAGTTAGATGAGAATATGAATGATTGTCCTTGTGATTTCCATGAGGGGCTATTCTCTACGTACAAATAATCCATTTTCTTCCATTGATATTCCACATTAACATACATGCAGAGAGATAGATAGAGAAAGAACGTGTAAAAAGTTGGTGTTAAATGCTCGGTCCCATATGCTGAAATTTAGTCTATTTTGGGCAGCCCAATAACTATTTCAGAAATTGCTAATAATCCTAGAGGCCCACTCAGCCCATTTGTGCAAGGCAAGGGATACTACTAAAGTTTAGTCCCACATTGCTAGTTTAGTGGGAGTTGGACCTCCTTATAAGGGAGGTTCTTTCCCTACTTGTATGAGCACGAGAACAAGAGGGACATCCACGCGCGCTCCTCCTCCGCCGCCCGCAGC
>NW_021252007.1:0-1074 GCF_002162155.2 Triticum dicoccoides
TCAACTCCTACACATGCTAGTGGGTTTCATCTAGTTACTGTGGCAATGACAAGTCATGCAGAGGAAATGGGTTCAACTACCGTAGCACACAGCAGTTTGAAACGCGTTGTCTTAATGCAGTAAAAGAGAGCAGGAGCGAGAACATGGGATTGTATCGATATGATCAAATGGTTGGTTGCTTGCCTGATGGGTCGATGCACTGATACGGTTCTTCGTTAGGGTAATCACGGTACTCCTCGGAGGCAGAACCTGTCGCAAAGGACACCGATACACAACCATCACCAAACAATGTGCAACAATATGATGCATGCATGAATCATGGCAATATGAGTGTGTTGGGCTAATGCAACTAAAACCAGAAGGGTTTGAGCAAATTTGAATCAAGGATTCAAATTTCAAATTCAAATATGGCCTTTTAAAGTGCTTTTCCTTGTTCTGCTTGAAACATCAATTTAACTTGTTTGATCATGCATGAAAATAGTACAGATGGATAGATTGGATTTTTCTGATCATTTTTCATATATAATTTGTCCAATTTGGAGTTACAGAATAAAAGTTATGAATTTTTGAAGTTTAAATAATATTCTGGAATTTCCCGATTTAATTTAAATCCAGAAATATAATTATTGCGCCAGCATGACGTCAGCATGACGCCAGTGGTCAACTGCGGCTGGCTGAGGTCAAACCTGACGTGTGGGGCCCACACGTCAGTGACAGGGGGGTTAAACAGAGTTAAATTAATCCTAATTACTAATTAGTGGCGCTGGGGCCCACTGGTCAGTGTCAGGGGGTTAACTAACAGTGGTTAGCGCTAATGATGTCCACCTGGCCGACGGGGCCCACGCGTCAGTGACCCTGGGGGGGTCAAACCCCAGGTCGGACAAGTCAAACCCCACCGGCGACATGACGCCGGCGAGGTCCGAGACGGCGGCGTGATGCGGGATCGCGCTACAGGGCACGGGCGAGGCTGTGCTTGGGCTCGTTGGAGAGCCCTTGCTCCCGCGCGTCGAACGGTGGTGGTGGCCGGGCCTGAGGTGGCCGGAGTCGACGGCGGCGAGCTCGGCTGCGGCCGCC
>NW_021252008.1:0-864 GCF_002162155.2 Triticum dicoccoides
GAATTTTTATGCTCGGCTTTCTCATGATGATCAATCCATGCTTGATACTTCTTGTACTGGTTCCTTTATGAAAAAGACTATTGAATTCAGGTGGGATCTTTTAGAAAGAATTAAATGCAACTCTGAAGATTGGGAACTCGACAAAGGTAAGGAGTCAGGTATTAAGCTTAAGTATGATTGTGTTAAATCTTTTATGAACACTGATACTTTCACTACTAGGAAAAGGGCTATAGCTAATATGGATATTAATGGCAGTGGCGCACCATGTGTAGGTACGCCATTAGAGTCCATATCACTAATGGCGCACCACATCCACGGTGCGCCACTACTAACAATTTTTTTATTCTTCCAAAACTAGTAATGGCGCACCAGGTCATAGTGCGCCATTACTAGTTTTAACTAGTAATGGCGCATCACACACTCTGTGCGCCACTACTAACATTTTTTTTAATTTTTTTTCAAAACTAGTAATGGCGCACCAGTGGATAGTGCGCCATTACTAGTTAGTAATGGAGCACTATCCATTGGTGCGCCTCTACAAACATTTACAGCAAATGCACCCCCCCCGGACCACCTTTTCAGTTTCAAAAAAAATAAAAGAAAATGATAGAAATGTCAAAAAAATAAAAGAAAATAAGATTCCCATGTGATATGTGGTCTAGTTGTTAGCAAAATTTACTAACATAAATTTTCGACTTTTTTGCAAAATCTCTCAAGAATTTGTAAAATGGGCATAACTTTTGCATACGAACTCCGATGAAAAAGTTTTTTATATGAAAAATAATCTACTCGAAAAGTTATATCCGAATTCAACCAGTTACGGGGCTTTCAAGATCTGGAGAGGCAAAAAAATTCAAAAAAAAA
>NW_021252009.1:0-1244 GCF_002162155.2 Triticum dicoccoides
CCCCCCCCCCAAGGCACCTAGGAGGTGCCTTCCCCTGCTGGGACTCTTCCTTTAGGGTTTCCCTAGGCGCATGGGCCTCTTGGGCCTGGTGCCCTTGGCCCATGTAGGCCAAGGCGCACCCCCTACAGCCCATGTGCCCCCCCGGGGCAGGTGGCCCCACCCGGTGGGCCCCCGGGACCCTTCCGGTGGTCCCGGTACAATACCGATGACCCCGAAACTTGTCCCGATGGCTGAAACAGGACTTCCTATATATAAATCTTTACCTCCGGACCATTCCGGAACCTCTCGTGACGTCCGGGATCTCATCCGGGACTCCGAACAACATTCGGTAACCACATACAAGCTTCCTTTATAACCCTAGCGTCATCGAACCTTAAGTGTGTAGACCCTACGGGTTCGGGAGACATGCAGACATGACCGAGACGTTCTCCGGTCAATAACCAACGGCGGGATCTGGATACCCATGATGGCTCCCACATGTTCCACGATGATCTCATCGGATGAACCACGATGTCAAGGACTTAATCAATCCCGTATTCAATTCCCTTTGTCTATCGGTATGTTACTTGCCCGAGATTCGATCGTCGGTATCCAATACCTTGTTCAATCTCGTTACTGGCAAGTCACTTTACTCGTTCCGTAACACATCATCCCGTGATCAACTCCTTGGTCACATTGCGCATATGATGATATCCTACCGAGTGGGCCCAGAGATACCTCTCCGTTTACACGGAGTGACAAATCCCAGTCTCGATCCGCATAAAACAATAGATACTTTCGGAGATACCTGTAGTGCACCTTTATAGTCACCCAGTTACGTTGTGACGTTTGATACACCCAAAGCACTCCTATGGTATCCAGGAGTTACACGATCTCATGGTCAAAGGAAGAGATACTTGACATTGGCAAAGCTCTAGCAAACGAACTACACGATCTTTGTGCTATGCTTAGGATTGGGTCTTGTCCATCACATCATTCTCCTAATGATGTGATCCCGTTATCAACGACATCCAATGTCCATAGCCAGGAAACCATGACTATCTGTTGATCACAACGAGCTAGTCAACAAGAGGCTCACTAGGGACATATTGTGGTCTATGTATTCACACGTGTATTACGATTTCCGGATAATACAGTTATAGCATGAATAAAAGACAATTATCATGAACAAGGAAATATAATAATAACACTTTTATTATTGCCTCTAGGGCATATTTCCAACAATAAGTTCATTTTATTTATGA
>NW_021252010.1:0-585 GCF_002162155.2 Triticum dicoccoides
GGAGTCTTGAGGGGCGCAGTCTGCCCCGATGTTTTGAAAGGTTCTGGGGCTCGGGTTAGCCTACCCATGGCCCATTACTCCGACAGTAGTCCCCGAAGATGGTTAGACACCGAGGGTGATATGCCGAGGAGTCTCAACAGTTTCTTCCTTCTGGTGGAATCTGGTCCTTGCCCGCCGTCTTCCTTCAGGCCGACTAGCTGGAGTCGGACTCGCAGAAAGCCGTCTCGCCTCTTAGAGAGCTTGAAGGTCGTAGCGGGGTTCGGGCAGCGTGCCTGATAAGCTTCCGGGCGGCCGCCTGTTGCAGGTCTGTCGCGTGACGCCACGTGGCAGGGTTAGTCTGCCCACCCACGCGCGCGATGGGACAGGGCCTTAGGCGGGGCCCGCCACTACCGCGCCTCGGCACACGAACGGATCCGCTGCGGCCGGGCGGACGGTTGGGATTCCACGTCGTAACTGCGCGCAGTTACTCCGTGTGGTAAATCATGGGGGCGTGGGGGCCTGTGCACAGTTAATCCCACGCCCACCCCATCGGCTTCTCAGCCCACGAGCCTATAAGTAGGCGGGAGGAGGGGGGCAGCGGAGCAC